>NW_010130374.1:4885-9703 GCF_000699245.1 Pterocles gutturalis
CGGCCCTGGGATCGTACTGCATTGAGGTGGAGGGGAAGAGACACTCCTTCAGCGTGGAGGAATACGGGACCTGTCCCTCCCGCTGGCCGCGGAGCCGGCCCTGGGCACGTACACCATTGAGGTGGAGGGGAAGAGACACTCCTTCAGCGTGGAGGAATACGGTATGGGGGGACCGGGAGGTGCACGGGGGGGTGGGAGCCCCACCTTGGCATGTCCTTGTGGGCAGTGTGTCTTGGTCCCACCGGCCACCCAGCCACCGTTGTCCTTGTGCTGGGAGTGACGACCCTCTCTCCTTTTGCTTCTCCATCAGTGCTACCCAAGTTTGAGGTGACCATTGACCTCCCCACCATGGTGCTGGAGAAGGACAAGAGGTTCCAGATGGAGATTTGTGGACGGTGAGCCCAAAACAGGCTGCGTTGGGAAGAGGGAGGGGATGGGGGGATCCAACATGATGTGGTCCATCAGGAACATCCTCACCACCCTCCACCCGACAGGTACACCTATGGGAAACCCGTCCAGGCGAAGGTCCAGGCCAGCGTGTGCCAGCCCTTCAGGCACATCGGGTTCCTGAACAGACTTAACGGTGCCCCACAGAAAGAGAAGAACTGCATCGAGATCAGCGGGCAGGTGAGCACAGCCGGGGAGCGTGGGCGCTGGTGGACAGTCCCTTCCCGGGACTGCTGCTAATGGGGTTACTCCCTCCAGACCAAGAAGAACGGCTGCTTTTCAACAGAGGTTTCGTTGACTGCCTTCAACCTGACCAGCTCCATGTATCAGAAGGAATTGCAAGTCCAGGCGTCGCTGGTGGAGGATGGGACAGGTAGGGACGGCGGTGTTCTCCACTTGGGGACGGGCATTGCTGCTGGTGCACGGTTTTGCATTTATCCCCACGTGCACCCAAAGGCACATGGCACTGGGATGCTGGTCTTCTCCAGGGAAGCCCAAAAGCAACGCTGTGATTTCGAGGAGCACAAGCGCAGGGACTGGGTCCGGGTGGGGACATGAGCCGGGTCAGCCAGGCAACACCTCTAATTCTGACCAGAGAAATGGCCAGGAGGCAAAACCACCTTTCCAAGGTCCAACAACTCTCCCAACGCTATGGCTAGCAGCGAGCTGAGTTCTTGTGACACAAAGCAGTGGTTTCGCCCTTCACGGTGCGGCTCCGTCCTTTGAGCTAACTCCTCGCCCATCACCTCGGTCACACCAGAAACAACTGCCACTGGCTTGGCTTCGGGAAAAAAAAAGGGAAGACTGGAGGTTTTCCCTGGGCTCGGCATCATGGTGCTTTGGTGAAGAGCCTTTTCTGAAGCCCCTGCAGTCAGCTGCACCCTGGTTTTAGGTCTAAAACCTGCCATAGAGGTTTTGCTCCTCTTGTAGGAGGTGTGACCTGTGCTTGAAGCTGCCAGGTGCAGAGGGAAAGCCTAAAATGTCCAGGGACCTCTTCTGCATGGCAATGGGGGAGCTGGCAGCAGCTAACCTGTGCCCTGTGACCCCCACAACACCCTCAGCTCCCCACTTCCTCCCCACAGGGGTGGAGCTGAAAAACACCAAGAGCTGCAAGATTTCATCCGAAATCTTCACTGTCACCTTTGAAAACATGGATGATACCTACAAGCCCGGCATCCCCTACACTGGGACGGTAACGCGGGAGTCCCCTGCACCCCACTGCACCCAGTCCTGCTTCTGCTGACACCCCCAGCCCTGTTCTCCCACCCTTGCCCTCTGCCCCACGGCTGCAGCCCAACCTGGGGCATCTCCCCTTTCCTCCCGGCGCAGATGCTGCTGCAGGGAGCCGACGGCACCGTGCTGCCGCAGAAGGAGCTCTTGCTCATCGTTAGCCAGCAAGGAAAAGACATGAGACAGACCTTCCTGACAGACAGACTGGGAAGAGCCTCCTTCGAGCTGGAGACCTCTGGTTGGAGTGGCACGGTGTCCCTGTCTGTAAGTGACCTGTCTCAGGGGTCCCTGTGCTGCTTTCTCCAGTAGCAGGGGGCTGGGCACCTCTCCAAGCCAAGAATTTCCATCAATGGTGCCCAATGATGGGACCAGTGCCTCCTGGATTCTGGATGGCTTCACCATCTTGATTTCTACCTCCATCACTCAGAGTCAAGCCAAGGAGGCAGCTGACGTCCAGAAAGACAGCTCAACACCCACATACGAAAATGCCTACTGGCATCTCAGCCCCTTCTTTTCAGCGAGCAAGAGCTTCCTGCAGCTCCGCCGGCTGGGGAGCGAGCTGCCCTGCGGCCAGCCCCAGCAGCTCTGGGTGGACTACATCTTCAGCAAGGAGGCCTTGAGGACTGAGCCAGACAGCCTGGACGTGGTCCTCCTGGTGAGCCCCGGCCTGGGAAGGGATGGCAGCAAGCGTTGGGGTGGTTGTGTGTGAAGGTCTGCATCCACACACACGTTCTCGGTTGTGTCCCTGAGGACAAGACAATGAGCAATGTGTCCTGGCTAGACTAAGGGACCTACGCTTGCTAGTAGAGGTGTCTGCTGGCACTGTTGGACCCCCATGCCAATGGGAGATGTTGGGGGGGCTAGACACTGGGCAAGGTCACAAACCATCCCAACGCTCTCGCCCTTGGGTCCATCCTCCATCAGAGTATTTCGGTTCCACACAAAGCATCAGTGTCATTGTTCCCATCTCCTCCTCTGCAGGTCCTGGCCAAAGGGACCATTGCCACCGTCCTCCGGAAAGAGCTGCCTGCAGAGGCCGGTAGGTCCCGAGGCACGGACGGGCTGTGCAGGGCTCTGCTCCCCATCCCTGCTCCTCATCTCCCTCCTTTCCCACCGCCCAGGGCTGAGAGGCTCCTTCTCCCTGGGGCTGCCCATCGGCCCCGAGCTGGCGCCCACGGCCAAGGTGCTGGGCTACGTGGTGCTGCCCAACGGCGAGATGGTGGCCGACAGCGCTGAGCTCAAGGTGGCCAAGTGCTTCCCCAACAAGGTGAGCTGCTGGGGATGGGGGAATCACTCCGTGGCTTGTCCATAGCTGCGTGCCCTGAGGTCCATCCCGCTCCAAGGTCTCTTCAGCCCACGCCCTGATCCCAAACCCTCGAGACTGATTTTATCCTTCTCTAGAAGAGACCTCTGTGTCCACGGCTTGGTCCTGCTCCTCCATGGGAGGTGACTGTCCCTCCTGCCCTCACCCCCTGACGCCCCTGTCCCTCCCCAGGTGAAGATGGCTTTTTCGGAGGACAGGGCTCTGCCCGGCTCCGCGCTGCGGCTGGAGCTGGGGGCTGCCCCGGGATCCCTGTGCGCCATCCGCGCCGTGGACCGCAGCGTGCTGCTCTTGAAGCCTGAGGCTGAGCTCAACACGGCGGCGGTGAGTGGTGGCACTGCCCAGGGACCAGGCAGGGATGGCAGGGGGAAGAGGTGACGTTGGCTTGGACCTCCCCTAGAGGGACTCGGTGCCATGGTGGCTCTTGGGCGGGGGGTAGGTTTTGTACCTAGCACATGGATCTATTCCCAGGTCTACGAAGTACTCCCCAAATTCGACTACCCTTGGAGTGTTCAAGACCCACCACCCTGTCCAGCATTTCCCTGGGGCTATCATGATCACATTCCCATCACCCCATTTGTGTGGAGAAAGCGAGACGTCTTTGGCCGTCCAAGGAGGAGTGTCTTACCTTCCCCTTTTTGGAGGAATTCCCAGATGGACACCTACAAGTTATTTCAGGTAAAGGCCCTGCCTGCCCGTGCCTCCTGGTTCCTCTTCATCCAGGAGGTCGGGGTGGTTTGCCCAGGGTGCTGGGAAAGCACAGCACCATCCTGTGAAAGCCACACCCGTGGCACAGGGCTTTCCCTTTCCTGCGGACCCCAGGCTCTGGTCCCTCTCCACTTGTCTTCTTCTGCAGCCCTGTGACTATTTACTGCTGGGATGGGGACGTTCCCCCTGCTGGGTTTTGGAGATGGATGACCTCTTTTCTTTCTCACAGAACGTAGCACTGAAACTTTTCACCAACGCCAAGACCAGAGATGTCTGCAAAGAGAAGGACGACGTGATCGGGATGCCGGGTCCCCAGGGTCCCAGAGGTCAGCACAGCCCTCGCTTTCCTCACTTTGCTGACCCCTCTCTGGAGAAAAGAGCAAAGAGCTGGTGCCCAGTCCTGGCTCCTCAGGGGGACTTGGACCCATCCTGAAAATACACTGGGCATCAAGAGATCAAAGAGGACTGAAAAGGGGTTTGGCCACCTTTGGGCTGCTCACGCGTGAGGTCCCGCTGGGAAGCAGAGACCCGTGAACCCTAATTTCTGCTCTGCCTTTTCCAGGTGGCGTTGAATTCCAAGTCGCCTATTTGCTGCCAGAAACTGATGTCTCAAAAACAATGGATCGTCGTGTCTTCCAAATAACGGCACTTGGTTCCCCCGCTAACCAGGAGGAGCCACCAGCACCCCGGACATATTTCCCAGAGACGTGGCTGTGGGACCTGGTCCCTGTGGGGTAAGTGAGGATGCTCCCCATGGGGCTGGTCCTCTCCCCACCTCCCCTCCTGCAGGGAGGGACTTTGGGGACATCAGGACGCCTCCTCCCATAGGGAGGGAGCCAGCCCAGCGGAGGATGACACCCGCTGTGGGTGAAGGCGGTGGGGTGGCCTCATGATGCCCTCCACCCCGCAGGGACGGGGGCTCCGCAGAGGTGTCGGTGACGGTGCCCGATGCCATCACCGAGTGGAAAGCCGGGATGTTCTGCACGTCCCCATTGGGCTTGGGGCTGGCCCCTGCCACCACCCTCACGGCCTTTAAGCCCTTCTTCGTGGAGCTGGCGCTGCCCTACGCCGTGGTCCGACACGAAACCTTCACCCTCGTGGCCACCGTCTTC
>NW_010130374.1:9783-11809 GCF_000699245.1 Pterocles gutturalis
CCGTGGTCCGGCAGGTTCGGATAACGTTGGCGGAGTCAGCAGAGCTGGAGGTGTCGGCGAGTGCAGATGAAGTGTACGGTGGTTGCATCTGTGCAGACGAAGCCAGGACCTTCCGATGGGGCGTGCGAGCCACCAGCCTGGGTACGGAGCACCGGGGCTGCGGGGGACCCCCTCGGAGGATGGGGTGGGCAGGGAGGATGGTAGCAAATGCAATGCCACCCGGGAAGCTCTCCTCCGCTCCACTCACCCTCCCCATTGCCTCCCCTCAACCTAGGGACCCCCAACTCAGCCAGCCCCACACAAAGCCCCAGGGATGATGCAAGCTCTTGGTGCTGCAGGGTGGGTTGGGGGTCTCCGTGGGGGCTGAGTGCCCTGCTTGCATCTGCAGGGGAGGTGAACATCACCGTCAGCACCGAGGCTGTCAGCTCCGAGGAGCTCTGCGGCAACGAGATGCCCGTGGTGCCAGCCCAGGGGCGCGTGGACACCGTGATAAAGCCCTTGCTGGTGCAGGTGAGACGGGTTATGGGGGAGGAAAGTGGGATGGGTTTGGGGACAGGGTGCGAGCAGCCCTTGGGGTGCAGTGGGAGGACCAGGAGCGGGACAGCACCCAGCCCTGAGCTCGGTGTGACCCTGGGGGACGTGGTGGGTCCCTTCTCCTGCCCGACTCTGCTGCTGCTTCCCCACAGCCCGGTGGGATCCTGGTGCAGAAGGCGTACAACTCCCTGCTCTGCCAGCAAGGTAGGACTGGCCAGGGGTGTCCATCGGGGACGTGGGGCCAGGACCCTTGGCCAGAGGAGCCAAGGACCAGGGCCCATGGAGGGTCCTGGCTGAGACGCCCCAACCCAGCTTTGAGCCCATGGAGCAGGAAGGGGGTGGGTGAGGGTGCCGTGGGCCCAGGCCAGGAGGAGCTGGGCATCCCCACTGTCACTGCCCTCCATCCCCACTGTCACTGCCCTCCATCCCCACAGCCACCGAAGAAATCTCCCTGGAGGTTCCTGCAAACATCTTGGCGAGCCCACGTCACTGTGATGGGTAAGGGACAGGCAGGGGACAAGGGACCACCCAGGGCAGAGAGGGTGCAGAGGTGGGACCACTCAGAGCTGAGATGGGAGGGAATATTGGGGGCACAGCTGATGATGGTGCTCCTCATATCCCCCTGGGACAGGTGACATCCTGGGCAATGCCCTGCAGAACCTGGACGGCCTCCTGGCCATGCCCTACGGCTGCGGGGAGCAGAACATGGTCCGCTTCGCCCCCAACATCTACATCCAGCAGTACCTGGAGAAGAGCGGGCAGCTGCACCCCGACATCCGCGCCAAGGCTCAGAGCTTCCTGCAGAGTGGTGAGCGTCCCTCGTCCTCTCCTCTCCCCATGCCACCCTGCCTTGCTGCCAAGTGACACCCCATATCCCCCCTCCCCATTTTCTACCCACACCCCGGGATGGGTCTGGGCTCCAGGCTGCCTCTGGGGTCCCCTGGGGATGAAAAAACCATTGTGTGAAGACTCATCCCCATCTCCTCCCCGCAGGGTACCAGCGAGAGCTGCTCTACAAACACGAGGACGGCTCTTACAGCGCCTTCGGGAAGAAGGATGCCACGGGCAACACCTGGTGAGGGACCGCACGGGGCTGGGGCGGGCTGGGCAGCAGCATCCCTCCGGGGACTGGCTGGGCTGGGGGACAGCTCTCCCATCCCTCTGACATCTCTCTGGCTCGTAGGTTGACAGCGTTTGTCCTCAAGTCCTTTGGGCAAGCCAGAGCCTACGTGGCCATCGAGGAGCGGCACATCACGGACGCGCTGCGCTGGCTGCAGAAGCAGCAGTGGCCCATGGGCTGCTTCCGCAGCGTGGGGAAGCTCTTCAATAACGCCCTGCAGGTGGGTCAGTGGGGTGGGACATGGGGACATGCGGCTGGATGGGGTCCAGCATGTCGCTGGTATGCGGCCCAGGCAGTGGGGAGTCCCTGTGCCGGTGGCACGGCTGGACCTGTCTCCCGTTGTCCCCTCTGCAGGGTGGCGTCTCAGATGCG
>NW_010130374.1:11907-12201 GCF_000699245.1 Pterocles gutturalis
GTGGATGGGTGCTGGGACAGGGTGTCCATCTGTTCCAGACCACCTCCCAGCCACACTTGGGTGCAACTGGTCTCACTGGGCAGAACTGGGGTCTCTGAGCGATGCCCACCCCCGTGGGCTGATTCCTGACTCCTGTCCCATTGCCAGGAGCCGAAGGTGGCCTCAGCCCTGCAGTGCCTGGAGGCTGCGACCACCGAGGACCCCTACACCCAGGCGCTGCTTGCCTACGTCTTCGGGCTGGCAGGGCGCAGGGAGCAGCAGCAAGCCCAGCTCCGGAGCCTGGCCCAGCACAGC
>NW_010130375.1:0-903 GCF_000699245.1 Pterocles gutturalis
TGAACGCTAACCAACTATCTTGGGCCCCTGTCCCATAGGATTTCCCCTAGCAATTGCCTGAAAAGGCCAAAGTTGGCCCTACTGAAGCCCAGGGCTGCGATTCTGCTCGGTATTCTGTTACGGCCACATGAGATCCTGAACTCCACCACCTCCTGGTCACTGCAACCAAGGCTGTCCTCAACCTTCACCGCTTCAACCAGACCCTCCTTATTCATGAGAATAAGATCTAGCATCACTCCTCTCCTAGTCGGCTCATCCACCATTTGCATCAGAAAGTTATCATCAATGCTCTGGAGAAACCTGCTGGACTGCAGATGGCTGGCTGATGTCCCATAGACAGAATCAGTATTTTCATAATGTTCTGTCAGGGAGAGTAAAAAATGTTTTAATTATATAACAAAACTTGTGCAAGTCCTTTGCATTACCTGGGAAGCCTTCGTTAAAGATCTATAATTGAAGTGGTGCTAGAATGTTATTTTTGTGCTGGTCAGTCTGTGAAACAGAAGATGTGGAGTAACTTTTTCACTTAGGAACTTCACTCACTTGTCTGGACTGCGTGGAACCTGCCAGAGGGATAGCAGAGAGGATATTTTTTATTTGAGTGAGGGTTGGCTTCACTTTATATTTTAACTTTCCATCTCATCTGCCAGAGATGTCTTTTAAGTTGTTTAAATTAGCTCAAATCATATTAAATCAATTTGCTGCAAACAGACACAGAGATTTTTTTCATTAGGCAAACACACAAGTTTTTAGTGTGTCAAAAAAACAATTTAAATTTTTTTCCAAACATTCTAAGTCAAATCAAAAGCAAAGGAAGCTGATAGGCAATGACCCTTATGACAAATAAACTGCCCAACAATGTTTTTGGGTGACATTTCTGAAAAAATGTGAATAAAACCAGCA
>NW_010130375.1:917-11584 GCF_000699245.1 Pterocles gutturalis
ACAGAAAGGGAACAAAAAAAGACTAAGGGGTAATCAATAACTTTTTATATATCCATGTATATGTATATATTTGTGTGTGTGTACATATTTGTTTTCTTGAAAGAGTTTTTGCATTTCCCTGACAAGTGCCACCAAGATGATCCAAGGTAGCTTTAGCAGAGTGAGACAACTTGGGGATTAGCACTGTCAAATACAGAGAGTACAGCAGCTACACTTCCCTTCTACTGAAAACGAAGGTGCCAGTTCCAGTGAAAGGCAGAGCATGTTTTAGCACCTTTCCCCTTTTAACCATCTCAGAACAGAGCTCCTCCCATAGCCAGCATCCTCTCCAGTGAGGCTGCTGTTTCTGCTGCTTCTGCAGGTTGTAATTAACTGGATGAGCTCCAGCACAGTCTTACCAAACAGAGCTAGCTGTAGTTCAGCTACCAGCACAGGGAGCACAGCAAGTGTGGGGTCTGAAGGGAGCCCACCAGAGACCCTGTGGACTGGCTCATGGAGCTGAAACCAGGTTACGTGGGCTACGCCCGTGCTAGGAACTCGAACAAGCTGTGCCTGTGTGCTGGCCCTGAGGGCAAGTGTCAAAGCATAGCTCAGGTCTACACAGCCACATTCCCTTTATTTCCCAAAATAGAGGTGTGGACTGCAGTGCCAACTGGGAGCCATCACTGGCCTTTGCTGTCCCCAGCTTATTCCCTGTGAAAGTGCTGATTGGCATTGGTCAGAACTGGGCTGGGGATCATGACCACAACAGGAGCATACTGGGCACTCACACAGCAGTGCCTGGGTCCATGGACCATGCATGCTCCATTGGCCATGCATGCTAGCACCTGAGTGAGCTAAACTAAAGCTGTACTACATGTGCCTCACCCAACATTTCCTTCCAGACTGAATCTAGGTACAGCCTGGAGTATGAGCAAGAAACTAGCTGAGATTAAAATAGTGCTCACATAATTGGATCCCAGATGTAAACAACAGAATATCAGGTTTTGCACTTCTCTGTCCTGCTGTGTTTGTTATACAGGAAGGGAAGTCTAAATAATTTCTCTGTGTTTATGAATTCCCAATGTGCATTAACATTCAGTGCAATAAACTGGAAAATGCCAAGTACTATTTTAAAGCTTCTTTTTCCAGACACACTGTGCTTCATATTTGGTCCTTTTTCTTGCAGGCTCTATAGCCACAGAGAGAATGGTGAAGGCAACAGGATGAATAATGTACTTATTTTAGAATGATTTTGCAAGTTTTGCAAGTAGATTTCTAAAATCTTATCATGTTAAAGAGAGATATTTCAGGTTTTTACTTTATGGTAAAAGAAAGTGTCTTCATATTAAGGGAATATTTTCTCTATGTTTTTTTTCCTACAAACTAATGGTAATGTGTAATGTTTTTAGTTTCTTGGAGCTGTAGACAAGGAAAAGTTTTTTATTTTTAGAGGTTTATAAAAGGACCTGATTCATTCTCCAGAAATCAATGATATGGTTCAAATAATAGCATGTTCTTTACCTGCATCATTGAGAACCATTGCACGTCCTGCTTATATGGGAACAGATTGGAGTTTATACTGAAAATCTCCCAGAATCTGGGGATAAACAGAGATTTGGATGTGGTAACCAGTAACGTGACAACAGTGGGTGGACATTGAGTGAGAAGAATGTAGAAGGAGGGAAGCTGAATGCCACCAATTCTTTGGAGCTGAGAAACTGATAAGGAAAAAGAACCTGGCATATACCCTTAAGATCTTTTTGGATGCAGGCAATTGCTACTCCCAGTGGCAAATTCCCAGAGGAGTGGAACAAATTCACACACTCTCATGCTTGCCATGATTAGGGGTGGAAATAGCATGTTCAGAAATATTATCTGTTTGAGGAGATAGTGGTTACTAATACTGCAGCTTTCCAGGTAGGGGTAGGGACAATGCCCCAGCTGAACAGAAATCATGTTGTATCATGGCATCAAGGTGCCAATGGGCTTTGCTTTCCTAGATATAATATTAAAACTTCAGTTGGAGGGAATGAACTAGTAGTCAAAGCATCAGGCTGGAGTGGATTTGCACATCTCCCCTTATTCCCTGTTACCCAAGTTATATGCAGTCCTGTTTGCTAGTTCTTTTTCATGGCCACTCTGCCAAATTCTCCTGCTACGGTTCCACCCACCCAAGCACGTTTAGAGCAGTCGATGCAGTTTCTCAGGCTTGACAGCAGGGTAACTGAGTCAGTCGGAATTATCTCAAAAATAACATGACAGAGTCAAGGAGAAGCAAAAGCTCAGAAACCCCACTGCTGTTTTCTAGGAGAAGCTGATGGAAAAGTTGAAGGAGGAGAGGCAGAAATAATTTGTTCTTATTCCAATAACATAGGATAACTTACTCCACCAGTGCTCTGCTGTCTTTACTTCTGTTTTATTCAAATAGCCAAGATCTGAGATAGGGACAGAGGGTGAGTTTGGATACTCTCACCCAATATGGGTTTTGTCTCATCAGTATGACTTCATAAAGCACTGACAAGGTTTAATTTCTGTCTATTACCAAGCACTTTGGAGAGTCTGGAGCATCACATACAGAGGCATATATATGTATGACTGCCCCTCAAGATGGTTGTGAACTGGTAAGCTTTTCTCTTTTGAGTTATTGGGAAAGATTACATCCCAAGGACACAAATAGATAAGACAACTGCAAAGCATTAAGATAAGACAACTCTAAAGCATTAGCGCAATTTTGCATGGTTTCTGCTAATGGCAGAACCTAATGTCCACTAAAATGAGAGGGAAAAACATGCGAAGCGGAGATACTCAGGGCCAAGTCACAGACACACATATATCATAGTCTGATTTATCATGTTTAGCAAAAACATTCATTTTCCACATTAGCAACACTGACTAACCAGTAGGCAAGTCCCAGAGAGCTATTTACAGAACAGCAACAATTGCTAAAAACCTTGGAAATGTACTGCAGTACTTTTCCCTAATGTAAGAAAATCCTTGAGAACAGCTGGCCCAGATATCTAGGATAATTTGAGCATGTCACCCACATACTGGTCCACACAAGGATGCCAGAAGCCAAACACCTTTGAAGGTTTTCAGTTTAGGTTGATTTAAATGTATCCAGTGCAAACACTCCCTAAACTACACTCAAATTGAAAAACTAACAATAGTGCCTGGGAAAAAATGAGCTTCTTATGAATAAAGGATAGAATTATCTAAAGGACCCAGGTCAACCTAAACTTTAAGTTATAGTTAAAATGCTGATTGTTTGCTGTAATAGGGCAGCTGTGCCAAAGAAACAACTGACTACAGGAATAAATCTGATACATGCAATAGCCACTTATAAGTGGATTAAGAGTGCATGTGTAATATGAAATTACGATAATTTATGCTTAATAACAAAACTATCCTTGTGAAACTTGCAGGCTGTCCAAACACACTGTGCTCCAAAAAAATATGGAGAGTGAATAACTTAAATGACAAAAAAAATGCATTATCAGTAGTCTGGGGCAAAAAAGTATTTCTTCTTACTCCTTTTCTCATAGACAGAGACACAGCTATTGAAAATGCCCTCCTATTAAAAAAAAAAAAAAAAAAAAGAAAAAAAAAGGAAAAAGAAGAGGTAAAATAGCTGAGACAGATAAACTGTATCTAAACGTCTGCCAGATTTATCAACAGAACTGTCTGTAGATACCATCACTAAAGACTGAGGCATATATCCCTACTGCAGGAAATTACTATAAAAATCATTATGAGACTATCAAGCATGCATAGGGTATGTATTGCCCATCAAACAATTTAGCTACCCACTTCTCTATAAATCTTGTTCCTGGCATTTCCACACTGCATGAATATTACAATATAGTCCTGGTAAATGAACCAGATAGCTTTCTTGAAACCAAAACAAATAATGCATCTAGCACCACCACAGAAAGTGTTGTACCTTTAGATGTCCTTTTAATATATATATCCTCAGTTTCATGGTAGAAAAATATCACTGTGATGGGTTACAGCTGAGTGGTCACATTATTACAGACACAGAAATGAAAAAAGTAACCATGCAAAAAGTAATAATTATGCCTGAGAGCACCAGGACCACCACATGGAAGGTCAGGGGACTCAGGGCTTAGTGCTGTGAGACAGGTACATGACCAAGCTGTGTGACAGATTCTACATGCTCCAGATTCTCACATTCTCATAAATACTGTTACAGCTACTGAGTCGTGACACCATAATCTGAAACAGATTTATTCCCACTTTCATTGATGACCCAGTAAGATTGACTTGAAAAGAGATGTAGTTGGACCCAATAGTTTCTTTAATAGGTTAATGACTGTGGGAATGATTTATAATAATATATGTTTTAGTGAAAACCCTGACTAGATCAGCAAACATTTTTCAATTCTAGGAGAATTTTAAATTTTACCCAACTCTCTGAATGGGATGCCTGTTATGAGCTTGTATATTTCTGCACAAGGAGATGATGTTTATTTTACATTGTTACATTCAGCTAAACCACTAAGTATGGTTTGTACATTTTCAAAGAGTGACACAGTTTTTTAGTACCATACCATAAATATTCTTTGAAATACAACAGAATACGTGTAACAAAGGGAGACAAAACATCAAGGAGGATAACTCAGGAGTCAAATGTTCATTCTTTATAGGAAAAAATCCTCCTTCTCACTTTTAAGAAAATATTTCAGAGACAAAAAAAGCTTACAATAAAGAGTTTCTTGCTTTGCTGAATATCTGTCTGGGGAGTTGGGAAGCAAAGAAAAAATCATCATCTGTGAATTCATTCTCTGATGATTTTGATTAAAATTCCAGACTTTTAATGAACTTGAAAACCCACAAGGAAGAAGAGAAAATTAATCTTTCATTGATGCATGGGAAGGCTGGACAAAATACAATGAGAAAAATATTACTAAAAGGCTTCTTAAAAGGAATAAGAGACTTGCTTTTCCTTTACCAGGAATATACTCCCTTGGTCCAACAACAACTGCAGTAACTGCCATAGCTTCTCTAAGCCTTTCGCTGATGGTCTGAAAATTCTTTCTATTCTGCCTTTAATCAATTTTTTTCCTGAAGCACTGTGAGCAGGGGCTTCCCACTGTAGCAGCCTGTCCCCGGGCAGTTCCTAGCACTGTTTTCAGTACATAGACCAGCAATAACTATTCTCATAGAGACTGTACTTCATCCTCTCTGCAACAGCACAAACAGTGGGATTTCAGATGTGCTCAAAGGACTCAGGAGCGTGAGTCCCATTAATATTTTTTATTTGGTTGTGATTAAAATGTCACCCAATTCTTAGAAGCTTTATCCTTATCCTTCACCTTGAGCACTTCTGCGGAGCAGGCACCATCAAGGCCTGTGAGGAACCTGAGGCACGTGTAAGAGTCATTGTGCAAGTCCTGATGCCCCTCCGGTAGACCTTAGAAGCCATTTCACAGCACAGTGCAACACTGTGCCACAGGACAGGTCCAGATTAAGTGCAGAACACTTCATCCATCACTCATCACTTGACTGCAGCAGTTGCTGAAAATGTCAACAAAGCAGTGAAAAGAATATGATTTATAGATTACACTAGAGCAGCTTCCAGGTTTGTATTCTGTCTGGATTGTAGTAGGCAGAATTCAGTAAGCTTCTCTTACAAGAATACATTTGAATCCTATATTCGTTGTCAATGTACTTTTCTTATCCTTGGTAAAATAAATAGGAAGCTTTAATGAGTAGTGGAAACTGAAAACATTCCTAGGAAATCAACAGAAACTGCATGAGGGGACTTTTTACAAATGGAGTTTAAATAGTTGTCAGTGCACAGAACATGTAGCTGTTCCATGAAACACTTAAAAGGTTAAACCACTGTCAAACAATTATACAGTATTCTCAGCACTGAGAAACACAAATGGTATTTGCAGGTAGTTAGTGTAGAGAGCAAATGAGTAACAAAACAAGACAACTGGTTCATCTGCAAGAATACAAGAAGATAAATGGCCTCTGCAGAAGAAGATAAATGTTTGTGCAAGTTAAGCATCATTTGCTGTCATCACTGTAAAACTTTGTAGAGCAGTGATAACTATTGTAAGCTGTTCTCATTTGCAGTTGAAACAAAGAATTCACAATGGCATTTCAGGCTCTTTTTTCCCCTCCGTTCTCATCCCACTCCTTCTGAAATCAGTTTATCTTACCATATTTTCTCCAAGACATCTCAGAAACTATTTATTCAGGGGTTTTGTTGGGTTTTGTTTCGTTTTCTTTTTTAATTATCTGAAGGTGGTTTTAAATCTGCTGGAGGCCACCAGAAGAAAGTCATAAAAACCACTACAGTTTTCAGGCTATGAAATACATCAAAATCATTGGCCTTTTCACTCTGGCCTTTGGAGCTTTCCTAAGGTTTCTGCTACAAAGAAACTGTGTTTTTGAAACGCAGCACAAGACCCAGGGTCAGTGTGCATTACAAGGTCTCTATGTCAGTGTGGTGGCTTGGCCCTGGCTAGCAGACAAGCACCCACTCAGCCGCTTGCTCTCTCCTGCCCAGCAGGACGTGGGAGAACAGAGGTGAGAAAACTCATAGGTTAAAACAAAGACAAGTTAACCAAGTACTGTTGTGTGAAAACCAGACTGGGTTTGAAGAATTTAGCTTCATTTATTGCCAGGTAGCATAAATGTTTAATTACCAATTCGGTAATGGGAAACAAACAAAAGATGAACATTTAGAACTCCTATCCTCCCCCTTTCCAGGCGCACTTTCCACATGAAGGAGAACTGGGGAGACAGGGGAATTAATCCCTTTCCCTATTTACGACTAGCTGATTTCAATAGGCTTCCCCTCTGTTTTAGGTAAGCACAAAATTAATTTATGAGGATGGAATAGGCTTCTACAAATATTTTTCAAATTATCAATGTTCTTGAAAAAGAGATGTTGGCTTAAGAGGTTGAAAATATGAAGGCAACAGAAATCTCAATAGTCTCACCATGTTCCACCATCGCTGAAAGTTACATATCTATTGTGTTATGAGAACCTACAACAGCTGCTTCGCACGTCAACCATCTGCAGTACTGAACTAAAGGAATGGCAATTTTAATAATAATAATGTAATTGCAGTTTGAGTAATTATGCATATTGTATTGAATTCAAAAGCTTTGACTTTGACTTACAGCAGCATCAGAAAATGTTTTGATTCTACAAAGCACAGTACAAAGACTTTCATCAGCCCACAGCCTTCAAGCACATAGGTCTCTCTTTCCAAAAATAGGTTAACTCCTTCTACCAAATGGAGAACACCTAAATCAAAACTCTTCAGTACATTTGTCTGCTATGTATATCATGTAGCATAGATGCTACTGTAATTAGACATCCCTTCCCGGTGGTAATTACTGGAAAAAGTTTAGACTTCAGGAACAGTGTGTCTCTTTTCAAAACCTATAAATCATTTTTAAAATTTGCAGTTTATATAAAACATTTTTCATGCTTACAGTCTGTGAAATTCTATTGCTACATCTAGCCTGAGGACCAAAGTTCACTGGCATTTTAGTAATGCAGGGGGATTTAAAATTTATATGTGAAGTTGCTAACATTATGAACAGCAATTCTTACTATGCTTTTGTTGTTTCCTTCATTTAAGGAGCTGAACATCAGAGTTAAGTGAGTCATTAGCATCCCTGTTAAGTAACATTTGATAAGGCAGACTTCCCCAGGCAAACATTTTGATTTTAACCTCATTATTTTATGCAGTTCTAAATTGTTATACAAGTAACTTGTATAAAAGTGATACTATATGGAAACCTAAGCCAATCAACAAGCTTGCAAAGTTTTATTTCTAAAGATACACTCTTGCTGCCATTCTGCAAGTGTTGGCTAGTAATGTGTTCATGTTTGCTTTTGAACAGCACAGAGTACTGTGTATACTATCAAAGCATAGAAATGATAAATAATAGTGTGGGGCAGTCATGATTATAAAGGTAACATTAGCTTCTGGTGACTGCAGTGAATTGGAAAGGATGTGGTGGCAAAAAACAAAGATTGTGTTAACCTGGGTGGCAGAAATGGGGGAAATCTGAAGGTATAATCCCTCTTGTGAGGGTACAGTTTGAAGCAGCAGGCTAATGAGTTGCTTCATATGAAATTTGCAGCCTCTATCAATCCATCCATTTAATGTAAGAATACAAGAAAAAGGTGTCTGGAGTGAAACAGCCTGAAAACCTCTTTGTTTCTATTTATCTGGGAACTTGAAAGGGTTAGTTAATGAACAATGAACACACTCGTAACTTATTGATCACAGTAGTAGCCATGTGTGTTCATGATAGGAAAAACAATATGCACCATAGTGCAAGATTAAAAAGGGAATTTTTTTTAGAAAGTAATATTTAACTTTATCAGAGAAGTTACTGTTGATGATTTATTGGTTTTAGGATAAGCCCTCACACATAACGAGCAAAGACTACACATAATGTAACATTGTTAAACTAAAAATTTGTGCCACATGAGTCATTTGCACAGAATGATGCTGAGGCCACTGAGATTAGCTAGCAGAGGTAACTGTATACTTTTCAGTTGCTTTCAGTTGTGTGAGTCTCAAGCTAGAGAGCATCAGTCTCAAGATATTTCAGTATCAGGACATTACGTCAATACCCTTCCATTTTCACAATCATAGCCAGTATTCTGCAGCTGCACTAGATGCACATTTTGTGACCTTTGTGGATGTGTGTGAGTGTGCTGGTTTTGGCTGGGATAGAGTTAATTTTCTTCATGGTAGCTAGTATGAGGCTATGTTTTGGATTTCATAGAATTTGTGCGAAAACAGTGTTGATGACACAGGGGTGTTTTCATTACTGCTGAGCAGTGCTTACACAGCGTCAAGACTTTTTCTGCTTCTCACCCCACCCACTAGCAAGGGGGTTGGGGGTGCACAAGAAGTTGGGAGGGGACACAGATGGGACAGCTGACCCCACCTGACCAAAGGGATATTCCATACCATATGATGTCATGCTCAGCATATAAAGCTGGGGGAAGAAGAAGGAATGGGGTGGGGGAATGTTCGGAGTGATGGCATTTGTCTTCCAAGTACCTGTTACGCGTGATGGAGCCTGGCTTTCCTGGACATGGCTGAACACCTGCCTGCTGATGGGAAGCAGTGAGTAAATTCCTTGTTTTGCTTTGTTTGTGTGTGTGACTTTTGCTTTACTTATTAAACTGTCTTTATTTCAACCCATGAGTTTTCTCACTTCAGCTCTTCCAATTCTCTCCCCTATCCTGTTGTGGGGGAGTGAGGGAGCGGCGTGTGGTGTTTAGTGCCAGCTGGGGTTAAACCACAACAGTGAGGTAGGGAAGGGAAGGCCTGTGTTGCACAGGACAGGAAACCCCACCAACAGCCTCAACTGACCATACTGTTACTTTGTGCCACTGTAGGACAGGTATAAAAGAAACTGCAGCATGTCATGTAGTTTCCATGCAATCTCATTAAAAGAGCCATGGGAGCTATGATCACAGGGAGCAACGGAGCTCTTTCAGGGTTAGCCAAACTTGCTACTTGTCTTTCTCCTACTCTTTCCAGGCATCTTTCTAGACACTACCTTCTTGTCATAAAGATCTACACAGAAAACTATACCATAGCCCTAACAAGGAGAAGTCCTAAATAGTCGTAAAACCAGGTCTTTGCAGTGAAGTCTTTCTCATTGCATTGAAAGTAAAATCCAGCAATATGTCTGTATAGAGGCAGCCATACAAGATACATGCACTCTTCTATCAGGAGGCAGAATTTAAATGGGGCAATGGAAATGTCAGTATTCTGCTATAAAAAGCAATAAGCCAGAGTGGAGCTTTCTTGAGCCTGGCATTCAGCAACTTGCAGTAGACTCAGAATATTGCTATTTCATGTCTTCTGTTAGAGAAATATTTCCAATCTTACTGTAGCTATTGTTGCTATGGTTCCCTATGTTGGAATACACGTTTATCTGCACATTCCCTATTGCTGAGGCTACCTCATATGATAGTGAAATGAAAGGAGATGCACATTTGAAATCTCTGTCACCCGGGATGGGGTAGTCTAGGTTCTGCTGATGTAGACTGCTTCAGAATAATGGCCTCCAATACGGTACCAGGTAGTCTGAAAGAGTAATTTAGGACATATCTCAGTTTTGCAATAGAGTATCTTTTAAGTGCATGAGCTTAGCTCTGAACAAGTTCATTAATTTTTATAGCACAAAAAGTACATTTCTGTAATAAAATATGGTACTACACAGCGACTTTTTAGCTCAGTCCATGCCAGTTAGCACAGATTCTAGAAACAGTATTGTCTGCTGTTCTGCTTGGGCAGTCTCTTTGTCCTAATTCAGCGTAGCTTTCAGTGCTCTAATGCATTCTGAGATACTGGCTTCTGTCCTGAAAGGAGCAGAATTGTGTCAGTATGACGCTGCACCATCACCAGAAAACTCAGCCCCATGCTACTGTTGCTTTAGTGCTGTATTGGGTCTACATCCCCCCAGCAGCCTCCCAGTGCTGAGTGTCACCCTGGCAGCCAGCAGGGGGTGTGTCACACAGCTTGGGAGGGGGCGGGGCCGGGACAGCTGACCCGGATTGGCTGTTCCATACCATGTGACCTCAGCTGAGCCATAACAGCCAAGGGCAGGGAGTAGGAGGGGGGCATTGGTTACTGGGTTTGTCTCCAGGAGCAGCTGCTGGCCAC
>NW_010130375.1:11615-58203 GCF_000699245.1 Pterocles gutturalis
TTTCCTGGGAAGTGGCTGGACATCGCTTACTGAGGGGAAGCAGAGAATAACATCTTTGTTTTCCTTTTGTTTCTGTGCGTGGCCTTGGCTCTTGCTTTAATTAAACTGCTTTTATCTTGACCCACGAGTTTTTCATCTTATTCTCCCCCTTTATTTTGCTGAAGGAGGAGGGATAGAGGGGCCTGGTGGGCACCTGGCATCCAGCCGAGGTTAACCCACCACAACTGCTTTCGGTGGACAAGCCAGTTATATGGAATCCCTTGGGTAGCCTCACAGTAATCCTGGGAGCTGTATTGAATGTGTCCACTGACCATAAACCACAAGATCAAAACAGAGACTGCATTGGGACTGTTCTTTAATTAAAAAGAGAGTTACAGAGAAGAAAACATCAATCAAGGTCCAGGATTTACTCTTCAGTGTCTTTCCTAACAACGCACAAGGCTGCTTCTCCCCTCTGTGTTCCACATCTACGTGCTGCAAGAGGAGAGGCACTTGATGCCACAATACAAAGGCTCATGGGCCTCAAGGATGCTATCCCCAGACAAGCAGCTCTCCTGAAAGAGGCCTGTGGATACACTTCAGCTGAGCCAAGTTCACTTGTAAACAAAGTTTGAGTTAAAAAAAATGAAGGAATGGAACAAAGAGCAAACAACGTATATATTTAGTTCCCAGTGACTCTCCTACTTGCTGCCTCTGTTGTCCTACTCACTGCTGAGAACAATTCAGGAGGCAGGTCTCCCTCACAGAGCTCCACAAGGACTGACCTTAGCATTTGCTCTGTTACCTGCATGGTGAATGCTGCATAAAAGCCCAGCCCAGCACAAAAAGAGCAAAAACCCCAACTCAGCTAGACCTTTGGGGGAGGTGTTCTTTGTACTCTTCCTACTCCATGTAGTCAAAAAGAAGCCAGTCAAAAATTCTCTCTTCCTGGCTTTTGCAAGTTGGGAGAGTTTCCAATCCAATCTCTTCCTCTTTCTTTTCCATGCAGTTCTGACCTAAGCATGCTCTGTGCAGCAGAGTCACACAGAGCAAACTTTTTTTTTTTTTTTTTTGAGGCAAATTTCATCCATGTTTATTTATATAGCTAGACTAATCACTGCAACCTTCTGATGGTCACTATGTGTCTGGCAAGCTTCAGCTGCGGTGTTCTGGGAAGCTACAGCCTTGCTTTCTCCCATGCATTCCCCTATGTAGCCTGAATGAGCTGAAAGAGGGAGCACTGAGAGACAATGAAAATCCAGCTTCTATACCTACATATTAGAGCAGCTGAACTTTTGCTCCCTCCTTATTCTTCCTGTCCACATCCTGCAAATCCACTAACTGCTTGGGTCTGTTCTTTATACAGAGCACAATCTGAGGTGAAGCATTTGTAAGAACTAGTCCTGCATGCATTTTCACATGAACTATCGCACTTAGAAAGAAATGCTATTTAAAGTGGACTGTCCCAGGAGTCTCTCTCAGTTCGCACAATGCACTTTCCCAGAAGGGGTTCAATTTCAGGTCTCAAACTTGTCCCACGCTCCCAGATCTTCTGGGCCAAAGAGTGTGGCAGAGTCATTAAACCCAAATCCTAGCTGGGAGCTGGTACCCTGATAGCTCAGTTCTGAGACATTCAAAAAATTGAAGCTTGTATATCCAAAGGGGGAATCAAACTTGGCCTTCCTCAATCAGAAGCTGACCCCCTGCCACCCGAGGAAGGGAAGTGGTGCTCTAGCCACTCCTGGGAAAGAAAACAACTGTCCTTCCTGCTTTTTATCTTCCCAGAGAAAAAACCCCAAGGGGAGCCACAAATACAAAAATGGAGAAATTTTAAAGAGAAAACTGAAAACTACAAGGATTTTTCCTATCCTTATTAATTTTTACATGAGAGGCACTTCCATGCTATGATTCTATAAAGCAATCTAGAACCTGGAATGACATCAAAAGCTACTTGATTTATATTTTGTGGTGCTAAAAATCTGCCTTTCATGAAGAGTGTCTAGTTTTGAAAGATATAGGGGTTGAAGTTGATAGAGAATGTGAGGGACATAAGGGGAGGGGTTAGTTGGTGCCTTGCAAGAAAAGGGCCTTTATTTTTAATATTTTAATATTCTCTTCTTTACAACTTTTCTAAAAGTATCTGCCAAACTATCTCCTTTCAAATCAGTGATGCTGTGCTGCTTTACACCTCTGGGAAAACCCATGAATGCAGAGATAATCTAATACCTGTAATCATCTGCTGTAGTCTCAAGAAAATTTATTATGAAAGGTTTTCAGTCTGGCTTTAAATAGTATTGTTACGCTTTTTCTATATTCAGGAGTGCCATACAACAGCCAATTTACGAGGGTTAAGAAGATGGACAGTTAAGAAACAAGAACTCAGTTTTGGTATTATTATTTGTTTTAAACATGTAAGATATCTATCTTAGAAGTCATGGGTTCTCATGAAACACTTGTGTTAATATTCTGCAGGAAGAGGACAGAATCACCCTCAACATCAGCTTTCCCTGTTTATCTCCATGGTATGTCCCAAACATCCACTAAAAAGAACAGAAGCTTGAGGTTTAACTGCCATCTGGGAATCTCAGAACATGGATCAGGATAATGCTTGATATCATGGGGTTCCCATGCATTCAAAGATCATAGAATCATAGAATGGCTAAAGTTGGAAAGGACCTTAGTGATCACAGAGTTCCAACCTCCTGCCATGGGCAGGGACACCTCCCACTAGCCCAGGTTGCTCAAAGCCTCATCCAGCCTGGCCTTGAACCCCTCCAGGGATAGGGCATCCACAGCTTCTCTGGGCAACCTGTTCCAGTGTCTCACCATCCTCACGGGAAAAAATTTCTTCCTAATATCTAATCTAAATCTACCCTCTTTCAGCTTAAAACTGTTATTCCTCGTCCTATCATTAGACTCCCTGAGACCTCAATTTGTTTTATATAGGCAAAGTGACACATACAAGCATCTTGCTGTCTGAAAGATGCCACCTGCCCTTTTAGTGAAGCAGAAAGATTGGAATGGCAGACAAAGCAGTCCTCCAGCTGAAGTAATTTTGCTTTTCTTTTGTCCCCAAGAGACACAGCAGAGAGTGAATGATGTTTCTTCTCTTTCAGAAGAATCTTGGGTTTTGTCCACATGTTTAAATAAAAATAAAGTTGCTTGGTATCTGTGCCAGCATGTGACACTATTTCTTCTGCAGAGTCATAAAGAATTCATGCATTATATATTGGTCAAGAATGCCATTCTTTCCTAAGACCCAAAACACAATACTTCACTTAAGCATTGATTCAAGATAAAAATATCACAGAGACTTGTCCCCAGCATGGTACATTACACAAGCACATAAAATGAAGAAAGGAAGAAAGGTCCCACTAAAGAGAATGCAAGATGTATTTAATCTGGTTAAACAGACAAACTCTCCAGGGCAGGAACTGTCTACTTATGTGTTGGTGTAGTGCCTTACACAGCAAAGCTCTTACCCAGTGGAGCCTTCAGACCCTTGAACAGCAGTAACACAATTATGGGAGTTCAGGCAAAGACTGAGGCCCGTATTTGATTTTCATTGGCATAGCTGATTTCCTCTGACCTTTGTTTACAGTCTTTGCATTTCACTGTACTTAAAATACAAGCAAACCGTAGTGCAAGCTACATTACAGAGAGTATGCTATTAAGGAATACCATTTTCTAATATTTGTTAGAAGGATTGATGTAGCACACAGGCCTTTCAGTGAGATACATGGAGAAATGTGAGAGAAGCAGGAAAATGGCAAAATAATTGCATATGATATTTTAAGAGGCTCAGTTTGTAATAGAATTCAAACTACTGAATTGCAGAATAGAAAGTTATAAATGCCTAATAAAAACATCACTAGTTTCAGCCCTGACACGAGTACCAACTTACTGCTTTTTATTCTATTAACAACATCTACAGCAAAAGCTATGTATCTTAATTTCCCAGTCATAACAATGATGGTCTCTAACCAGTGACTATGCAAAACTGAAAACAAGTCTACTGAAGAATTTGTGCAGTTGCCCATACTGCCCAGCAAAGTGAGAATCTTGCTGCACACGCTGCCTACCCTGCTATGGTCTGTGAGTGGGGTGGCTTTGCTACATATAAGCAGTAAAGCAGGATGAATTGGCAAGTTTTATGGATAGAACTAAAATAATTAGACCAACAAACACAGTTGAAAAGTACTAAAAATGCTTTTTTTGGCAGAAAACCCCTTCTTCAGGTTTTATAGCTCTTCAGTCTAAGAGTCCGTCTAATTTTTCCAAGCACACCAGCTGAGTGTAGTGAGTGACCAGCCTGTGAGCCTACCATCTAAACCTTGCCCTCTTTCATATTCCATTTTTTCTTACACACTTCTCTAACCAGCAAGTCAAAGCCATTCAATAATTACTGCTTCCTCATTTTGACTATTGCTTCCCTGCTATGGGTATTTAGGCTTTGGAACAGATGAATACTAAAATTTATCATTTCTCATAATAAATTTTCTGAAATTGCTTTCTTTCCTCTCTCCCTAAAGGTGAACGTATGTTTAGATAAGTCTTGACTACCATCTTCTGATTGTTTATACTCTGTATTTTAACGAGGGACAAGCTGTGCGCTAAGTAGCAGTATTTTAACGAGGGACAAGCTGTGCACTAAGTAGCAGGGGGTTAATCTCAGCACCTTTTTATGGCTCAAGTGATCTCATCTTAAAAGTACAGGAGCTATAAAAGACAATAATTAGACATTAAATGGTTATGAATGCAGAGGATGTTGCTCTTTTATAAAAAGAGTATAGAATTAGTTTGATCGTTCTTATCTTGTGCTTTTGTAATATTTTCAGTGGTGTTAAGATAGCCTGCCCAATGAGAAAGTTTATCCATACTCTGGCAATTTGTTTCTCATTGTCTTGCAATTTAAAGAGTCATTTCATAAAACCTAAATTGTGCACTTACATGGTAATGTTCTCTTTTTATTGTTCTGCTAAATTTATATTCCAAACAATAAGCATCTTTCAATGCTGCCTAGGTTAGCCTCAGACAAGTGAATTTTCTACCAGGAGTGGCAGCTTTGCATTTGAGAGTTGGCACTGCCATTTTTTCGTTACAGGATCAAACATAATTTAAATTACGCAGATTCCATCTGCCAGTGTATTTTTAGAATTTAGTTTCTTACTATTTGTCACCCATTATTAGTATGTTAGGGAGACCATGGGACTCTTTTCAACTTAAAGAGATAGTTTTACTATGTTTATCTCCCACAAGCACAGTGTCCTTCTTCTTGTACTTTTCTAGAGAAAACTCACCTCAATTATTTGGGAATACTATTTTTTCTACATTTGATGTAAAAACACTTCTCTGAATACAAATACTTTAGTTAATCTCCAGTAAAGAAAATAGACATGAAATATGTCAGAAAGTTTGCTGAAAGCTGCGAAGAAATCTTTCTTACTGACTGTGATGTCCTGTGTGGTCAGGTCAGTGGTATGTCTTAATAAAAACATTACATAGTGAAACCTTTTGCACTGTTCCTCACAGGGAGAAGACATCTTTGCCTATGTTCTTTGAGTGGAAGGGAGGAAATTATGAAATCCATCCTACAACACACCTACAGGTACAGATTTACACTTCTTATAATTTAAACTTGGTGATGCATATAGCAGCCTGTCCTTCCCATTGAAACTTCTGTCCCGTGCTACCCAGAAATTCACCCCCTCTCCCCTTCTCTCTCTAAAATTGCAATAACTAGACTTCATGATGTGAGGCTTTTTCACTAAATAAGATCAGAGTTTTCTAACCCTTTGAGCCAAGTATGTCCTCCTTCCTTCAGACTATATGCAAGATGCTATGATTTACATAGATGTGCATGATCTATCATGACCTGATCCACCAGGTGTCTGTTAGGTTGACTGCTATTTTGGGCAGGCAATTTAATATTGCCAAGCACAGTTTTTTCCAAGTTCCAAGTTCATATCCGTCATCCTCCTTCCTTAAGTTGTGGGAAGTTTAGGTCACTGCCAATCAAAGATCTGTAGAAACCCACTTACATGGGAAACAGCCAAGACTCTGGGACTAAGATGACAGTCCAAAGACAGTGGCCTGACAATGTTTACATTGAGTGGTGTTGCTAGTATCTGTCAGACTATGTCCAAATGTTCAGCTCCTAATTGTTGACAATTCCAAGCAAGTCGGGTGGTGGTGTTTGTTTGGTTAAACTGAGAAAGAAAAAACAATCAACCAGCTTCTAATGAAAATCTTAATTTAGCTTTCTTCACCTGCCTTTCACATCTCACTATTAAGTTCAAAGGCAAAGAACCCCTCTCAAAATACTGTATGTTTCCTTGTCCAAATTGCACATGACACAGTGGCTTAACATTTGATTCTTAAAGACAGTTTGCCTATTCTTTTGCTATTCAGAATGCATGTGTTTTAGAAAGAAACACACAGTAATATTAGCCTGTTAATATTAACTTCTCTCACAGAACAAGCTATTCAAGAATAACTTGACTGATATGGGTCTCACCAATAATTTGTGTTAGTGATATAAGAAAATGACTGCAATACCAGATCTATCCACATTGTCCTCCCCACCTTTAACAGGCTGTATAAGGTATGCCATACAAAATTCTGCACAGAGTCCTTATGTGACTACCTGTATAGAATCAGTGACACATCAGAGGTTTTATCTGAACCTAAGCATGATTTCAAATACATTTCTTTCTGGCAAACTTTGAACAGATTTAATTATAACAGTGAAAAATGTACAAGACTTGTAAGGAGACAGTATCAGTAAAGGCTTCAGTCCCCAAACACACTAGATATTTTTCTGTGCTTTCTGCCAGAACAGCTCAATGCTTTGTAATGTAATTTGGCTTTCAGTTTAAAGCCAAACAAAAAGATTGCTTGTAATTCTCTTCAAAACCCATGTAAATACTGCTTGGCCCTTCTGCTGTGCCTCCCAGATCAAAAGCATCTGCAAATATTTTATAAGTATCGTTCCAGTCCCCTTGGAGGCTAGCTAATTAAATTGCATGGCTTTGGAGACATATGTGGAAACAGCCTCCAAGGTTAAATAATGTGCCGGAGAAAAGGGCAGAAGTCTGCATCTTAGTTATGAACAAAATCCAAACCATGCAGCTACTAGCCATCCATTTTAAGTTATGTGACTGCTTCTCAGCTTCTTTTGATTAGAGCTGTTTCTTTGACCACAGACACGTGATAGTACAGAGAAACCTCATGAGTATTTATTTTCATCACTGTGTGTCATTTAGAAATGTTGGTTCCTGTATTATTAGTTTAACACACTTTTTGGTTATGACCCCTTGGTGGAATGATTTTGACACTAACTGTCCTGACTGTTCCCTGGATGCAGTCCCTAATGGAAGCTTTTCAGGAAAAAACAACCTTTTTCTTTTAGAAAACATGATCTCCAAACTGAGTTCCTGTGACTGGATGGATTTATAATAGAGGCAATTCCAATTTTACACCAGCTTTACAAGTTTGCCATCTTTCAGGAATGTGCTTCACATTTACAAAGGAATGAATTTACTGCAGCAAACTCCTTTATCCGACAAGCACACAGGAGCAGCAGTGTTGAACTAGTGGTTTTCTGCTAGCAGGGAGCAGCTTGCACTGCCTGGCACCGTGCTGGGGAGCTCAGACCACAGTCCTGCACCGCTGGTGACACCAAATGCAGAAGGTCCCTTATGTTTCCTCTTGCAGCAAGGCTGAGATGGCTTTTGGCTTCTGCTGGCTCACTCACAGCCCCTGACAGAGCAGCTGCCACAGCTTTCATTGCTGGACCTGGCAGGACTTGTGCTAGTAGTGATGAAGCCAGGACACTGGTAACAACATTTTCTTTGCCAGTTTTTCTGCAGAAGGAGGGAAGCAGATTCATCCTGCTCAGAGATAGCAACCCAGTATTTTTGGTGGCAACCAGGACTATTCTAAGCACAGAAGGTGTCAGATTGCAAATATTTAGATGAGGCACTGCAAGAAATATAACGTGAAAGTATCCTACTGCTTTCTGGTTAACACAATATTCATCACCATCCAAACCCTAACATGAGGTTGGGCACCAGTTTGTCGTTGTATTAATCATTTTTATGTCTCAGCTCCAGTCACAGAAAAAAAGGAGTTAAACAACTCAGTTTACAACTACTAAAAATAAACTTGCAGACTTGCTGGATTCCTCCACATTAAAATGTAAACAACTGTCAGCTCTTCTGGAAAAGCTAGTTTTGCCCTGCCTGTGACTTCCCCAGGAGAATTTATACTTTTTATAAAAAGTTTTATGCTGAAGATTTGTTTCCATAATTGGGACTGGACAGTTTTCTTTCAGAAAAATTAAAACTAAACTCTTTCCAATTAAAACAATTGCTACTAGAACCACAGCACACAAACCATGTAGAGAATGTTGTGAGCCGCTTCAGAGAGGCTTGCAGACAGTCATTTTCAAATTTGGGTGACTCAAGAGGGCCAGCTAAATCCATATTTAAACACCTAGATTTGAAGTGCCTGGTCTGGCTTCACTGCCAGCACCCACAGATCCTATGGGTATCTTCCACCGTCTGTAAAATGCAGGATATTTGAAAGTAAATGTCTTTTCTAAATTAAGAAATATTTTTGGCATTAAAAAAACAAATCTCAGGCCAAAATTTTAAATGCTTTATTCAAAATGTTGGGTTTTTTTGTTGTTGTTGTTGTTGTTGTTACCTGCTTTCTAAAGCTACGTCAGACCTAGTGTGTTAAAGCACATGCTCATGGCGTTAGAGTACCACGTGGCGCTACGTGAGATTGCTTGGTGCAAAAATAGAAGTCCTGGGGTAAGAAAACAAATAAAATATAATTGCTATACTGCAAATTGATTGCTTGGTGCAAAAATAGAAGTCCTGGGGTAAGAAGACAGATAAAATATAATTGCTATACTGCAAATTGATTGATATACTGCACTTTGCTTTGGGTTGGGGATTTTTTGCATGGAAATACTGGGACTATTTTGTCAAAGCATGCCCAAATCATTGTGCAATAGTACAACAGTTAGCCAGTCAAACCATTCATCTGACTAGCATATACTTCCCTACAATTTAAAATTGTTTGAGAATCCCTTTTTAGTGCTGCTTTTCTGCATGGCTTAGATTGCAGAAATTGCACCCGTCAGCCATGGGTAACAGTTATCTTACAGAATGTTCACAGATCACACATGCCTTTTCAGATCTGGGAAGTAATGGGTTACAGTGTGCTACACCGACTTCGATAAATGGACAGCAAGCATGAAAAAATAGTAATAAAAGCCAAAGTAAAAGGAGAAATAATGTTTCTTCTCTTACTTTAAGGAGAGGAAAATAGCAACAGAGCAGATATAAGATTAGAATATCCCTTAATAAGCAATATGGAAGATCCTCATATCAGTGTAGCATCACCCAAGATTACTGTCAGTTCTGTGAAATCCTTCCAAGGGTAGAGGCTCTACTAGTCTCCAGGGAATCTCTTCTACTGCTTCCCTACCATTAGAAATTTATTCCTGCTATTAAGTAGTTTGCAGACTGAAGCCTATTCCTTTTTGTCCTAGGAGGACACAGAGAAGAGTTCCTTAACTCTATGCAACAGCTTTTCAGGTACATGGAAACTCACGTCCTCCTTCAGTGATCTACTTTTTATTTAAAACAACATTACTTCAATCCTTTTCTGTAAATCATTGTCTCCTAACCTCTGATCTTTCTCTTTGTTCTTACCTGAGGACTTTTCAATCAGTGAAAATCTCTGCCAAATCTGGACACAAAACTGCTGAACTCTGTGACAAGGGGCTTCGTAACTTAAACACTGTTTGAAGAATCACTTTTTTCTTTTGAATCTGCCACTAGCTAGTTTAATTTGATGTCCCCTTATTCAAGCATCAGAAAAGATGGTGAACAACTTTCAATGCTTTCTGTAACGTGCTTCTTTCTGCATAGGGCCATGTCGGTTGCCTCTTTTCCAGGCAGGGTAGTGCTGATCTCATTAATTACTTATCATGCTGAAGCTGTTCTAAAACTTAGATCTTTCTCTGTACTTTTATACTATTCCCTCGATCCCTTTTTTAAAAGTCATCTTGCCCTTCCCATTGCCACTTTATACTGGGGTGGCTTTAAGTGAGAAGTTCTATACTCTGGCTAGTTCAGCCGTTTCAGGTTCGCATTCCTTTAGAACTTGGGCAGGTGCCAGCCAGTCCTGGTGGTTTGAGTATTCTGTCAATTTGTACTATAATCTGTTCCACTGACACTTCGGTTTGTGACAGATTCTCTAACACCTCCTCCAGAAAGAAGGTCTTCAGCGTGGAAACTTCTCTAAGTTTGTCCATGGCAAATGCTTTAATGCCTTGCTTATCTATTGGCTCTCATGCTTCTCTGGCAAGCTTTCTGCTCCTGATGTGTTTGAAAAATAATTTATTATTACTTTTTTATGTCTTTGCAAGTTCTTTTCTCAAAATCTACTTTGGCATACTTTCACATTTAACCTGCCAGTGCTTGAGGCCTTGTCTGATACTCTCAGCTGGACAGGACTTCAACTTTATGAAGGCAGCCTTCTCGTTCCTAATAACTTCCCTTTACCTTCAGTTTAGCTAACCTAATTTTATTCTTTTAGGATGGCCAGCATGCATCTGATGAGACCTTCTGATATGATATCTCCAAATAGCCTCTATGTCGCCTGCAAAAATTTCATACTTTGGACCACCCCTTTTGCTATAAGTTGGAAGAATGCTTTTTATTTAATCCCTAGAGGGTACATCATCTTGAATGGTGGTTTCTTTGACGTTTGATGTTTTTGTTCCATTCTTCTCTTTTTTTTTTTTCTCCCCCTAAAAAAAAACCTTCTGTAACATTTTTTATTTTAAGTATTAGTAGCTGGTTTCCACTTTGGCTTATATGAAGTCTTTATTCCCTTCTTATACAGGCTCTTTTTGTATGGGGGTTTTTGGGGGGTGGGGAGGTGTTTGTTTTGTTTGTTGGTGTTTTTGGTTTTGGTTTTTTTTTTTTTTCACAGTTCCCAGTAAACCTGACCCTACTTCATTTTCTCAAACATGCATTGCAGGTTTTTTTGTTTTTTTTCTGCTTCCATTTGGCCCTCAGCATGGCAGGAGACTAAATCTCGGTTTGCATGATTCTACTTAACAACACTGAGTTTTGATGCAGAACATCTCTCCTACCCCACTGCTGGTTTGAAAATGCAAAGAAGTTATATCTTCCATTTTACATACAGTCTTACTCATCTGCGTGCCATACCAGGGTATATGTGGTGAGGAGATTGCAGAAATGTGCTTGCAGGCTCCTTCAATTCTTTTTATTTGCTGAACAGATTTTGATTTTTAAAAAGTGCTCCTGCCCAAAAGAATTAGCTGAGGAATCCATCTTAGCTGAGGAATCCACCTCTGCTCTTTAACCAGGAGAGTGCATTTTATGGATTTGGATTGCACTATTTCTGTTTATTTGTGCTGGAATCAGGTTTTAAACCTAAGATAACTAAATTAAGAGATAATAGCACAGTAGCACTCGTATAGAGAATTCATCAGTGCAAACAGTCTACTGGAGCAAAAATTGTTCTTACACCAGGAGACTTAATTATATCTCATATTGCACAATATGACTGTTGGGCTTCCAATGCCCTTAGTAGACATTTTCATTTAAATTTTTTTGCCATCATTACACCTATTTTTATTTCATTTTGGGATTAGAAGCAAAGTCAGTACGATTTTTTTTTGTGTGTGTTCTGTTTGTCAATAGTGCTTATTATGTGGACATAGTTTAAATTATTTGGATTTTTTCTTTTAATTTTTTTGGGGGTAATATGCAGCTCTATATTTGGCTCCAAAATAAACAGTTGGATTAACTCTTCTAGAGAGCATGAGCAGGAGCAGAAGGAAGGGAAAATTGCTTGAGGGTTTCTTTGCTGTGTTTCTTCTGAATTCTCCAAGGAGTGGGACAGAGCTTTGTTCCAGTGAAACTAGGCACAGTATATGCATCCTCAAACCCACAGATTCTGCTAAGTGTCGAGAGATAGCATCATATTCACACACGTCATCCAGTGTCACACCATTTAATGCTGTTTCCTCATGTCATATCTGTTTCAGTATCTTATACCAGAGGCACCTCCCAGTTCCTTTTGTTCATGGGAATTCATCAATAGGAGAGAATGATGGGAAAGAAAGTAAAGCAATTTTTCCCTATCTAGAAGATGTTTCATATTATGCTTCTTTGACCGTTACAAAAGATTATGCTGTTACCCACTGAATGCCAATAAAAAGTTCATCATTAAATTGAGGCATCTTCTAAGTACAGAAGGTAGAGCTATGATTATAGATCAGTGTGTCAGCTCTGGTAAAAATCAGCATCTGTTATCACGAGCAGCATTTTCACCTAAACATAATTTAACCAAGAGTTGGAAAACCCTTTCTGGCAACAGCAAACACTCATTAAGGTGCATCAGTCTTCTCTTGTCAATTAGAGTTGATTCAGAGTAGTACACTGGATGCAGACAGCAACCATAAACAACCATCTGTGCTTTTAAATTAGGTTTTCCAGGTTCAGATCATCATCAATGCAAATAATTTTACTCACCCCAGAAATCAGCTTGAAAGTCAGTTGAACACACTTGAGAGAATATGTTTATATCTGGCATAAACTCCAGGATTGCAGCTCCACCTGCTCATACTTTTTGTCAGTTCAGGTTCTGTCCCTTCACAAAAGAAGAGTTGATCGTGATACTTCGCAAGTACTTTTTATGATCATTAGTTCCCTTAAAATGTTCATTAGAAAATACTTCCAGATGCAGCATTGCCTTTGATATACTGCACGTGCTATGATTTCCCTGTGTCCTGCAAAATTTGATTGTTCAATACAGGAGAACCATCAAGGCTGTTTTCTTGAAAAATAACAATTTTGTAAACCAGTTTTTCAATTTGTGATTTCTTTTGTGCAACTGCCACAGACAATCTTTAATTTGTGTAATTTTTAAAAAATTCAAAATTAAATTCAAAAGTCTAACGTGCAACTGCGACAGACAATCTTTAATTTGTGTAATTTTTTAAAAATTCAAAATTAAATTCAAAAGTCTAACAAGTCAAGCTTTTGAAACTCAGAAAAAAAAAATCAAGACAGTCTTACCAGAAACCATTGAGATTAATTGAGAGCAGACCAGAGGGCACAATAAGTCTCTAGCTGGCTCGACACCTCTGCAAAGAGAAAAAGGAAAGGCAGTTTGTCTCTCTGAAATTTACTGCCAGAACAGACCTACAAGACATAAGAACAGAAGTTAGAGATTTTGGCAGGTTGCTCTGAACCACTTTATTGTGCTACTATAGTTGAGTACAGTGCTATAATTTCTGCAGAGCAGGCTGCTTCTGCCACTCTACTTGAGATTTTTCCACCCAAACATGACAGAGATAATAGGAGTAAAGTAGGGTAATTATTCATGTAGGTAACTCAGTAATACAGTAGTATAGGCCACAGAAAATATAAAAGAAATATATAACTTTGAAACTAATCAGGTCAGAAGTTCTTAATGAAAAGCCATTGCTGGACACAGAATGGCTAACTCATTTAGGATAATGAACTGTTAACAAGGAACACACTGACCAGGCTTCAGTGAAAATTAACTCTGGCGGAGAATAAAATATTCTCAAAACATCAGTCTACCCAGCTTCTCAGCAATACTACTGTTTTCCTCTCGGTTCTTGGAATGCAACTGCTTCTGGCATCAGAAACAGTAAGCCGGTAAGCCCACTATGCAGACACAGGTGCATTTGCTTTGGTTCATTTCAAACCTACTTGAACATTATGAGTTTGTATTGAAGCTAAGTGGGATCCTGCTTTGGGAAAAGCAAAAAAATAGTTCCCCTAAAACTTGCAAAATTTACATAAATTCTAAACTAGTGTGATAATATAATTAGGTGGTATTTTAAACTGTTCTGCATAAACATTCTCCCTTTGTATTTATCTAGATGTAAGGTACCTTTATTTTGGCTCATGAGGTTGCAGCTCAAATATTAACAGAATTTCAGGTACCTAATTTGCATAAGACAATGACTGCGGTTAATGAAACTATCTCTGTCTAGTAAATAATCAGACAGAAAAATGTCTATATGCAAGCCAAACCCCATAAAATGCTACAATTATCTTAGGAGATAAAAGAGACTCAATTAAACTTAAAACAGGATGTATCTTCCCCATCTTCTCCAATTCCAGGAGAAGCTTTTGGAACACTTTTTTTTTAATAATCCAGTGTAACGTCCACTTAATGGTTTTTGTTATGTGTTCAGAAAACATGCAAATATAGGCTATCATTAAGGTTTTTATCTATTTGGAATTAGTGTGAAGGACAATCAGAAATGAAAAAAAATATATGAGACATTTTAATCTTAATTGTCATCTCATATGTGTCACTGTGGACATCTGTATGTGTTCAATAATTTGGAATGAGTGTGAAGGACAATCAGGAATGAAAAAAAAAAGATATGAGACATTTTAATCTTAATTGTCATCTCATATGTGTCACTGTGGACATCTGTATGTGTTCAATATTTTGACAGATGTGATGGTATTATTTTTGCTGGATGCATAATGAAAACATGTATCATCTGCAAGACACAGTCATTTCTGGATACATGCCAAAAGAATGCTGCCCATGGAAAACAGCAAGAAAATTCTGCCTTCCTTGTGCTTTTTTTTTTTTTTAAATATATAAGAACAGACAATTCACTGGGATGACTGTCCCATAAGGAGAATAAACAGCAACAGGGAAGAATTAGAGTATTAGAGTATTATGGCAATTCAGTATACACAGTCAGATCAACCATGATTGTTGGCAAGTCTTTACTTCAGGGAAATGAACAGTAGCCCTGACTGGAAATTCAACCTATTGTACAGCCTCAAGAAAAACTGATGAGCAAGGCAAATGTGAGGCAATTGTTTTCCCTTAATATGGCAAATGTAAAAGTCCTATACACAGATAAAAGATGGGCTTATTTTGAGAGCAAATGATCTTTTCTGAGAAGCTGAAAAGCAAGTTACTTCTTGTTTTATGGCTTTGAATAACTTCATTCCCCTAAATAAAAGCAAAATACATATTCTGAAATGGCATTCTATTTTCCTTCTGTTGTGGTTTGACCCAGGTAGCAGCAACAAACACCACACAGTCACTCACTCTCCTGGGATGGGGGAGAGAATTAGAGGTGTAAAGGGAAAAGAGACTCACGGGCAGGGTTAAGAACAATTTAATAACTAAACTACAACAAAACTGAGAATAATGATAATAATAATGATAATAGTGATATATTCAAATGTACAAATATACAAATATTCAAATATACAAATGAGTGATACAATAATGATAATAGTGATACATTCAAATATTCAAATATACAAATATACAAATGAGTGATACACACTGCAGCTGCTCACCACCTGGTGACCAAGGCTCAGCCTGTTCCCAGCTAATAATTCTGGAGCAGGGAGACTCCTGAAACTGCAATCCCGGAAAAGATAAGAGCCTGAGCATCTGAGAGGGAACGAGCCATGGGAGATGAAGACAACCCTGAGAGAGAGGTGACCCAGAGAGAAAGCAAGCTTCTGGACAGATCCTCATCTATATACTGGGCATGACGTGCATGATATGGAATACACCATTGGCCAATTTGGGTCTCAGTCCTAAACCTAAGGTCGAATCCTAGGCTAGTAATTGGGGCTGTGCTCCCTCCCAGCTTCTCCTGCAGCTGCAGACACTGGCACAGCAGAGAAGCTGAAAAGCCCTTGTCTGTCCTGGCAGCAACTATAAACAATAGTGTGTTATCAGCCTTCTTCTCAGCACAACCCCAAAACAGAGCCTCTTACTAGCTACTGTAAAGAAAGTTAACTCTGTACCAGCCAAAACCAGGACATCTTCTTCTGGTTACTTGTACCAGAAAGTCAGTATGTATTTTACCTTCCTAATGACACTATATATAGGAGTCCATACTTGACTTTTTAAAATTCTCCTCCTCTACCACCCACACAAAATGAATTACATTGTTTTAGTCTTTAGATACTGTTTAGAAAGGTAAGGAGAAAAAAGTTTCATAATGGATTAACCTTCACATCTTGTCTGAAGTAGGAGTTCTGTGTAAATGAATAATTGGCAGTTCCTGCCTCTTTCAAATTCACAAAACCTCCTCACATTTCATAGCTTTAGAAATCCCCGTGTATTTGATATAAACTAATACTCACATTTGCAAAGTCCGTTTGGCAGTAAAGCAGGGAAGTAAAATCAAAGTATAGCTATACTTATTTGCATCTGTATGCCCGGAAGACTAATATGTCTACAATAAGACATTTTTTTCTGAGAACCATACGAAACCAAGAAACTAAAATGAAAGGGAGACAGACCTCAGAGAACACAAGCAATATGTAGACCATTTTTACATACCACTTTACACTAGTCCTCTAAAGCTGAAAGCACTCACCTACAATTTACATAAGACACTGCTTCAGTGTCCAGTGTTGGTTTTAAATAAAAATAATAAAACTCATATGCAGGAGTTGATTTTTCAGTTAGTTCCATCATGACACAGTTAACCCACATTCTTGGTGTTATCCATGGTGAGTATGTGCGAGCAGAAGTTCTTTGGTCTTACTAGAGGCAAGTATTGGGCTTTTACTTTTCATTGAGTTTGACAACACTCAGATTTTTCTGGGTTTCCAAAAAAGCAAAAAGTTATTTCCTTTCTAGTCATGCCAAAAAGGAAACAGATCAACTTCCCCTTGCTGGTCTAAAAACCCACAGGAGATATATTTGTATTTTAAAGCATATATGAAAAGGAGAGCACAGAATTTGAAGTGGTCTGGGGCTAGAGGATTATAGTAGTTAGACTGATACTTACCTGTTTTTCTGTCTGCATTTATACAGGCAAAATAGAAGAGAAAGAAGTATTTGACATTGCTTCTCATTCTCTCCATTTATGTGGGACAGGTAAAATTCCCTCATCTGTAAAAACACTGTGTAAATACACAGTTCAGTAGCATCTACACTTGGAGAGACACATGACAGACTTTCCGTGTCAGACACAGTATGTGATTATTAGTTTTCCCAGTTCAAATTGGGTGAGAGGTTTTCTGAAAATAGAATGAGAACTAATGAAGACAGAATTTTTTCAGAAAGTTATTTCCTGATCATAAAGCCCACTAGTTACTATCTCTCTGAACCAGCAAGTAAAGGTGGTACCATTGGTTCCTCTGCTGGCATGTATCAGGATAACTACTAAAAAGAAATAATAGCTGTGCCTAACACTAGCAAATTGGATACACATGAGAAATGATTGGGTTACAAATGCAACTGAAAGTCAAGAGCTGAATTCTGGCCACACTCCAATTAGTAGAACTGGGAAGTGAGTGGGAAATATCATGAGAGTCATGCAATTTTTATTTGAAAACATAGAGGCTCTTATCTTTTACAGGTTTGCTAGCAAAATGCAAGGCATTTTGTGTGAAGAAACAGAACGAGACTATTACCTTTTAAAAACTAGAAGGTGAAAATATGCATCTCTTTCATTTCTTAGCCCTCATCAGTACATACTATACAGTGACATTGTTCCTATTGCTTTAATGGAAAACTTCTGCCAGACAAAGCATACTCTTTCTTGAATCTGCAACATACAGTTTAGAAACAGCACAAACCAGAGGGGACAACTGTATGCCACAGCCAATGATTTAAGTAAATAAGAGCTTTGACAAAAGCAAACAGTTTAAAGTTAGGCAACAGATAAATAGCCAACTATAGCAGAAAATATGAAGAAATATTTATGCCATTTAAATAATTTGGCTGGTGAGGCAGTTAGAACTTAAATTTAGATTTTGGCTGCTAAAATAATACCCACTCTGAAGGAAAAGACTGAGAGAAATTTCTATTTGGACAGAGATCAGGGAATAACCCCTGACACTGCAGTAATAATGGCTTCTCTCATATGTACTGAAGAGAGATAACAAGAAGTGACAGTAAAGTCTCTAGCCAATTTCACTGGTGTAAAATATTCAAGAGTAGAAGCGGACCCTCCACACAATACTCTGGAAGAGATTATCTTTTCTAATGCAGGTGTGCAATGTCAGGATGACCTATTGATTGTTTGCTATGGGTTGTTGCGGGTGTGTAATGGCTCCACTTTTTTGTTTAAATATTAGCTAGTGAAAGGTCTAGAAATTTGTATCAAGCAATGCAATCAGTTTACTAAATGCTGTGGAGAATGAAAGGCTTATCTAACCGTCTTAATGGCTGTATTGCAGTCAGAGAAAATGGCCTGAAGTATATACAAGCAGAAGTAGGAAAGAAAATCTGTTTTGACTGATTTTTCAGTAGATGTTCACAAACTGCAAAGCCGAGCCCTGAAAGACACAGTCTGTAATAACACTAGGATAATAATTACATCAGTAAAAGATCAGTATATCTGGGAAACATGTTCCAGTAGGGTTGAACTGGTGAAAATACAACTTCTGATCAGATTTACAGCAAAATTTGACTGCCACAAAAAAACAGTTCAGTTGCAGAGACAGACAAAACAAAGCAGGTCTCTTAGAAGTATCTTAAATACTGTATAGCTGTCAACTCCCATATGGATTGGGACAGACGACAGCGTTATGTGATCTTAATGCGTGATCTGAGATTAAAAATATGTCCAAGTGTGTGGACCTTCAGGTTCAGCAAACAGCTGTGTATGCTGTCTGTCTTGGCTTTAGCAAGGTTACTTTGACACCATCTTCCATGGTATGCAAGATGGAACCTCGTTTTCTGGGTGGATGCATGATTAGATTGGTGAAAAACTGGCTGGGTCATGAGAGTAGTGGTTAATGGTCTCTACTGGAAATTCAGTTTCAAATGGATTTCCTCAGGGGTCTATCCTGTGAACTCTCCTGCTTTGTATCTTCACCAATACCTTGACACAAGACTGCCAGAGCAGACAATACACTAAAGGAGAAGGCAGCCATTCAGAGGGACCTCAATTGACTGCAGAAATGGGTAGACACAGGATTCATGCAATTCAAAGTGGTCAAAAGCAAACTCCTGTACCTGGGAGGAACCAACCCTCTGCATTGTACTGCCCAGCTGGTTAGCAGCTTTGCTGAAAAGGACCTGGGAATCCTGGTAGAAACCAACCTAACTACGGGTCAGCTGTGCTCCCTGGCAGCTGGTAAAGCTAACAGTTGGACTGCATTAAGCAGGACATAGCCAGCTGATCAAGGAAGGTGCTTTACTCAGCACTCCTTAGATCACAGCTGGAATACCACACTGAGTTTGGAACGCCCTCTGTACAAAAAAAAATTGATAAACTACAGCAAGTTAAGTGGGGTGCCACCAAGATGGTCAGGGACTGGAGCACAAGGTACAAGGAGAGGCTGGGGGAACGGTATTTGTTCAGCTTGGAAAAGAGAAGGCTGTTTTTCTACGAGCAACTTTCCAGTACCTCTGATAAAGCTACTGAAAAGACAGAGCAAAACTCTTTACAGTGATGCACAATGGGAGGATGGAAAAGAATGGTCAGAAGTTAGGAGGGAAGGTTCTGACAAAACACAGGGAAAGCATTTTTACCAGAAGGATGCTCAAGCACTGGAACAGGTTTCCTGCCTAGGAAGGCTGTGGCATCTTCATCCTCAGCAACCTTGAGATGCAGCTGGACAAAGCCCTGAGCAGCTGGGGCTGAATTCAGTGTTGATCTGGCATTGAGCAAGGGATTGGATACTTGAGGAAGGGGCCCAGTAATTCAATGGCCTAATGCTTAAAGGAGTGTGTCTTCTTGGTTGAACAAAAGACTTCAATGTGGTAAACCCCAATTTAAATGGATGAGAACTTGAAATCTGCTTTTATATCAAGCTGATATATTCTTTTTTTAAGAGCTCAAGATTGTCACTATTTTAACAGAACTCTGCTGTATCAAAGTCTTTTCAATGCCACTCATCCACCATAATTTCTACACCTTCTCCACTGCGAACACAGAGCCCAGCATGGTGTTCCCAGTGCTGCAAGGTACACCGAAATCTGGTGAGGTTCTTATTTCTGTGTTACTCTCCTGTAACAGTCTGGTTTTGAAGACAAATCTGTCAGCAATGTTACTCTATCCCTGACTATATCAAGATGCAAATGAAGGGCACGTGCAGGGGAGGAAACTGCGTTATAAATATGAGCATGGATTTTTATTGTTCACAGCTGTCTTTTTCTCCTCAAAAAAATTCTCTCCTTGCCCTAAATGCTCATCGTAATAGCTAAGAAATGGAGACTGAATTGCTTTTCAGCTTTAATAATGAGTCCGCAAGTGGAGGAAATAGGTTTTGTCTGCAGTTTCTGATTTTTTTTTCATAGCAAAAAATTGCTTCACATAATTCATTTATGTAAATATCCCCATGGAGTAACTGCATCAAACTCCTTGACAACTTGAAACTGCTATGCTTGTGTTACTGTAAAGCATTCTGATGCCCAACAGTTTTTGTCAGAAATCTAGTAAACAGACATAACTCAATTACATGAGTTTTAATACAAAATTGAATTATTTGATTCATAACATTGGAGTTCTATGTGCTTATTAACTGTCCTGCTTTTATTTTGTGTTGATTAAATGAAAGTCAAAGTATTAGAAGAATAATTTGAGAATATTATGCTGAATTCTCTGCTGATATAACTTGCCAAAGGACCGGGTTTGGTTCAGTAGTTCCAGTAGAGCAGCAGAAGTTTAAAGATCATGCCTTATAGCCTAGGCAACTTATAGCAATTGAGCATAAACTTGGGCAACTAATCAGCAGACTGAAGAACCCAAGTGTCTCTGGTCTGCTTTCTTTGGCTTTTTTTAATTAATACAGTAAAGAAAGTCTATCTGTTTGTGGGTTTCCAAAATGCTCTGAATTATGAAAGCATAGCAGGTCTGAACGAAAGCACTAAAGCATCACTTAACATATCTATGTTTTGGTGAGCTGATATTTATTCAGTTGCATTTGAATTTGGTCCTATTTTGATCTACTGTGAGCATCAGCATGATTCTAACGTTGTTCCAAAGTTGGATCTACTGGCAATCCAAAATGGAATTCTCTTGGAGTGATAAAGAGGGAGAAATGTCTCTGAACTGCCTTTGTATGGTCAGCCTGCAAAGTAATTTTCAGCACTGACTCCCAAACCTTCTTTGCACACTACTGTAAAAGATCAGACTAATAGACATGATGGCTCTAAGAAATTTTTGTTTGCTGTTGATTCATATTTTTGTTGTACACACTGTTGTACACGGTAGATTGTACCCTTTATTTTAGTGTTTCTCTCATTTAAAGCTAAGGCTGACATGCTTAAGGAATCTAGCCAGAAAAATGACATAATAGTGATTAAAACTCTATTGGTAATCTATTTACAGCTACTACTAACAGGAATGTTAAAGCATTTACACAGTAAATGAACAAATCCAAGAATAAGACACATGAATAGGCTAGACATCACTGGAAACAGGATAGGGAACTATGGTGAAGCAGCAGTAATCCTGCTTTCATAGCCCCAATGAAAACAAAATTATTCTGTTGTTGAATGTTGAAAATGCAGTGACTGTATAATTTGATTGGAACAAATATCATTAGCTTAGGTGATACTCATAACTCTCTTCATCTCAGTCTTCACATAAATCAGATCTACCCTGCCCTCAGGGATTTTTAGAGACTTTAAACAACGAGTGATATTGACATATTCCTAAATATTTCTTTCAGCTACTTGCTAAATTATTGATGCCTGTGAACTCAGTGATTATTTGAAAGAAGGATATTGACATAATGGAGTTACACTCAGATTAAGTTTGGCATCTGTGTCAACAAAATACAAGTAATAAAAAAATCAAGTGAAACATAACGGGCTTTTAAGGGTGGTTTGGACCACAGCCTGAAGAAGGGCTGCATGAGAAACAACAACTTACCATTTTAAAGGAAATGAATACTTGCTGAATGGTTCACATTGCTTTGAAGGCAGTTGATTGTCATCAACTTCTGTAACAATTAGGTCCTTTTGAGATAATTTCAGAATATCTTTACAGGGATAATAATGGAATAAGCTCTCAGTTTTTCCTTTATTGAAATAGCACTTGTCTCACAGGGCAATCTGACCAAGATAATGGTTTCCTCTTCCTTCTCAATTACGTCTTTATGTGGAACAGCGAAGAGGATTTATTTTACAGTGAATCTTCAGTTTCCTACAAATACCTGACTGGGAACGTGTATACAGAGAAGCTGCAGCGATTTAATGAAAGATGTAACACTCAAGCAGTTTATTTTAACTGGTGCAAGTTTGTCTGTAAACATTTATTAGTTTTGTTGCGTCTCTCTTTACAAAAATGCTAACAAACTTCACTTGCATCCCAGAGAGAAACAACATCACACCAACTACTTACCATTTGTGTACAAACACAGAAGATCCAGTTACAAACAGACTGGTCTTCTGACTGGTTTCTGGCAGCTCACAAAACACAGAACATACTGGGATCCACCACCAGTCTCACAAACTATTTAAAAGCTGAACATTTAACCCTGATGTTTAAATACTCCAGTTTATTTTAGCATTAGCTTGCAGCTTTGTTCGGGACCTAGCCTCTCTCCTGGAGCCTGGAGCTAAGTGAGGCCCCCACGCTGCATGTGTATGGCACGTGGGGCACCAGGTATCCCAGAGAGATGCTGTTATTTACAGTCACCTTCAGCACTTCCTACTGGCTAGGAGAGAGTACCAGATTTCAGCCCACCCCATTCCAGGGGCTGTGGGTACACAGTTCACTTGGAGATGGTACTGCAGAGCTCTCCTCTAGATGTTGCCCTTGGAAAGGCGGTGTTAGAGCCTCAGCAGACCCTCCCATACCACAGAAGTAAGAGCACCTTCCTGTCATGGGCCTGAACTCTTCAGTCAGTGCTGTAGAATTTTCACAGATGAAAGTCTACTTCCCTCAATCTACAGTTAAATTCTCTGAAGTTTGGAAAAGTCTGGTATTACAATATTTTTTGAGAACACCTGTTTGTCTGCTTCTGAAAGATGTTAAACGTTTGGAGACACGGTTTTGCAATCCTGATCATGTAAGGTTATCTAGAAAAGGAGATCAACGTTGCATAGAAAATGAAAAATTCTCCCATTCCTCCAATGATTTACAAACATCTGCTCCATGTATTTGTTATCTTGTGGCTTACTGCTTAAGTAGGTACCTATTCAAGTAGTGCACCACATGTAGTTGCCTTGTTGTTAAAAAAAAAAAAAAAAAAAAGTCATGTACCTCTTTGGATGGAAAAACTGTTAATTGAAATTGCATTAATGAATTCTAGTTCTCCATACTGAAAGTATCTCTAACTCCCATAGTGTTTATAAACTCACTTTGAAGCTCCCGAGTCCACCTGGAGTCCTGCTGCTGTGGGCTACCACACACAAAAAAATAACAGTGGGATTTTTTTAAAGCTTCAGATAACATTCTTTGACACATAAACAATCTGATCAATGTAAATAAAGGCTCTTCTTGAGATCACATTGAAGGTGATCTCTTGTATTTCTATTTTTCTTACTAGAGAATTAATTCTTCCTGCCCAGACACTGGCAAAGCAGTTAACTAGAAAACAAATGTGCTATCAAATTAATATAGATGTCTGCATGGGAAGTCTGAGTTACTGTTTGCAGTAGCATAGACTTTACACACACACACACACACACACACACACACACAAAAGGCATTTTGCAGCATATTCTCATGGGAAAAAAAATAAATTTCAAATGCCCTGTGCAATGAATGATGCCTTATTTACAGTGTCAATTTACAAAGAATATAACAACAGCACTAATAAACAGCATTGATCCAAAGCCTATTGCATGAAGTTGAAGAACTGCCTGTGGCTTGTGTGCCAGGCTTAACTGAAAGTAGTTCTAAACCCAATATTTTTTTCTGTATCCTTGTCTGTACCACTTTCCAAGTGTGAGATTGTATGGATTTGTTTTGTTTTGTTTTGTTTTGTTTTGTTTTGTTTTCCTTAAAGAGTTCCTATTGTTTATGAATCAGGTCACAAGTATTTGAGGAGGGGTTTAAACTACAAAAAATACTATGTTGTTGGCAGCACAAAACATTCTGGCTGTTCATATCAAGCAACAGTAAAGATAATAACTAGTGCAAGTTTCCCATTTTACAGAGCAGGTACACTTGTTGCATAGAATTGAAGATGCTCAGATCTGGGCTAGCAAAATTCCTGTGTGCTGAGTTTATCTCCTACTCTTCATTGTAATGTAATCCAAAATGGCAGCAATAAGAAACACGAGTTCCTATTGAGCATCCCCAAAATGCATATAGGATGCTTATTAACACTGTACAAGCTGTTCTACTACATTTTCTCTCTGTGCAAACTTATTACTTTAATCAGATTGGATAAGTTACGCTATAGATGAGCTATTGCTAATTGCATATAGTGACTTTGGTCCAGAAAAATAACTCTGAGTAGGAAAAAGATTGTAACTTTACCATAATGTCCTAAACACAATTCTTACTGCCACAGGAATAGATTCTTAGTCATGTATTTGTCCTATTCATGTTGAATTCCACACTTCAGGGACTTCTCTAGCAGAAGAGAAATACATGGCCACATCCAATATTAGCCCTAAGATATGTTGCAAACATTCCCCTTTCTTTTGTATCTGAACCTCCTCCATTGACTCAATGTTTCTGCAAAGGGGCTTTGTTCTATTTATGTTGCTACAAATAGTAAGATTTTTTAAAAATCAGTGTTGATGTATCATTGTCTGCATTAACTTGTACATTTTGCTCTCTTCCTGAATATTAGTTTATTGCTAGTACTGATGATAAAGCACTAGTATTTTCTAAAACTTTCAACTTCACATTTTGAGGTAGAACTTTGCAACTCTCCAATAAGAAATCAGAAACTGAAAAGTTGGTGCTTTAGCCAGATATGATTCAGCCTTTTCACCAGTTACACTAGCAAGAATTTCCTCTGCCAGCCTGTACTTTACAGCTTTCCTTTGGATTTCTGCATTTACCCTGAGCTGTAACAAAAGTATGTGTGAAACATGGGAACATAGTCCATAAGCGTTTATCTGCTTCACTGACTAAAAGAAAGTCAGGCAATAGCTCCTTTTCACATTGCTCTGCCCAAATTTCCAAGCTAGCTGCATTACCAAGAATCAAAGCTTTCACATTAACTCTGCTTTTCACAGACTTTGAATATCACCCATCCTGTCAAAGACAGCAACTTGCATTTTTCACTGAATTTCATTATGCTGAATATATAACTTGACACAAAGCCAATGTTCTGCTCACGTTTGGCTGCAGTACACTGCAATTACTTTTGTAAAGGAAGCAAAGACTGGGCTCCCTTCATTTTAGCACAAATATGTTCACATGCTGTGCACATGAGGTGACAGTCTACTGGACTCGGGGAATGTTGGACCAAATCTGAAAGGACTCATTCAGTATGAAGATGAGTATTAACTTTCTTGTCCCAGACCCCTTAAGATTTTTCCATTAAGTGGATCAACTGTTGGTAAAGAGAGCATCTTGTAAGAACCATGTTCTCTCATGCTGGTCATGGGCATACTTTTTTCTGTTGGCAGACACAATAGATATCTATTTTTACTTATGTGTAAGGATAAAAAGAGACTTTCTCACCTTCTTTTCATTGTAAAACTCACACACAGTGCAGCTGTAGAGTGTAAGTTTTCTGTTGATGATAATTTTAGAACATGTATCCCCCAAGGATGCCAAAACAATGCTATTTTTTGAAACCCATTTTCAGTGACATTCTCCATTATTGATACTTTTATTGCTTTTTTTTTTTTTATTTAAAGGAAGCCAATCACTGAATGTGAATGGTAAGATGATAAGTAATGAAAAGGATTCGGGGAGTGAGACAAAATCTGGACTTTCTTAAAGCACCAGCAGTACCAAACTATCATGCAGGCAGCCTGGAGGTAAATTAATAGATTCAGAGTGAAGTTCAGGAACATAGGTCCCAAGCACATTGCTTTTCATCTTAAAAAACATTTCTTCTGCTAAACTAAAATGCTTGCTACGTAGAATGAAAAAATCCTGTATGTGTTGTTTGACAGTGGATATGAAAGACCAGTATGCATACACTGGAGCTTGAAATAATGTTCCATATGTGCCTCAGTTTCTCTATGAGCCTGAGCATAACAGTTTCCAGATGGCTGCGAGCTTGTGAAACAGCAGAGATATGCAAGGACAACTGACCACCAATGGGACCCAGCTCCTTAATGGACCTAGATAAAACTCCATTTTTGAGACTGATTGAGTTTTAATTAAAACCTGCATAGATGCTAGACCTAAAACCTAAAACCTGCATTGGTGCTAGAATTAGTGATGGGCTGGGGGAAAATGTCTAGAGAAGCATAGACTAGACTGGTTCACTGAACTGCAATACAAAAGCTGAGTGCTCTTTTTAGACATACCACCTGATGTGTTTTATGTAATACCAGGGAAGAAAAGAACTACTGAAGCTATATAAGAATTATGTAAACAGCAGAGGAAAATTTAAAAAGCTAAAACTTGCTCTGCATAATTTCAGGCTGGAAATCCGAAGGAAGTTTCTTACAGTTACAGCAGCAAGGGTAAGGAACAGTCCTCCAATCAGAGTTGTGCCAGGCCAAAAAATAAACCCTTAATTGGTTTCAAGACTCATAAACTGATCAAGTTAAGAGGAATTATAAAAGCATGTTGCTTACAATAGCCTGGTTCCAGCCCCCTGCTCTGGTTACAGCTCTGGGCTCCTTTGGGAGAGTATTAGCAAGGATCAGCAGCATTAGAAGTGCCATCGTGGTATCTGCAGCCAAACCTCCACCAGGAGAATCAGAGCCAAGTATCTAAACTACCTGGACGGGCATACATCTCATATCTGATTGACTGTCTCAGTAACCACAGAGTAAAACAAACGTGGAAGCCTTGATCCCAGTTCTGTTTGTTTTCAGAGTAATTATTGCTGTTGGCAACTCTGACAGAGAAGGAATGACTCAGAGTGAATCAATATGTCCACCAGCAAAAGCGGAGTGTTTACAGCTAGAGCAGGGCACAACTACCATTGCATAAGCGTATCTATAACACAGTCATAATAGAGAAGCCTATTATACATAAGAGAAACCCAACTGCTTCTTCCTCCCTTCCATTCAGATCCTCTGTCAGTACTTGTACCGTGAGGAATCACATCTGGATTGTTGCTAATGACAAATTTTTTTCCAGAAATGTAATTCTTGTGGTCTTTCAAATGTTGCAACTTCACTTAAGCCAAAATTTTGTGTTTCAAAGATGCTTTTAAACAGTATCAGTAAAGTTCAAACTCCTGGACTGCGCAGTCCATCCTGACTAGAAAAGGAAATCTCTGGTTTTCAGTAGGGAAATAACAACTTACAAGAACCTTTCATTTTGTGCAAAAACTTCTAACCCTCATTAGAGTGTGGTGGAAAAAAAATTTTTTTGAAATCTTTACAGTAATTTTCAAACCAAATTCTCCTCTAGTCAGCTATGTGACAAGAGCAAAATCACCCCCCATTAATGTGCACAATGCACACCAAACCAGAAACACTATTATATCTAAAACTTTGACAAATACCTACCTATTACTGTTTTGAGTGGATGTGGACAGCAAGTGATGTTGACACCAGTTTTGTACTGAAACAAACCAGGATTTGCAGATTTCAAGAATTTAAAAAAACACCCTAGGTCCAGAAAAAAAAGTTCACATAGCTGTGGCCATGACTTGTGGTTATAATATGGTCCAGTCTAAGTTATTGGCCCCTGCTCTCAGAGCAGTCCACATTAATCAACTGCTTAATGTAAAACAGCCCTCATCTTGGGATTCTCTGATCCAACGCATCTTTCTGCACTGTGGAATAGTTCAACTAAGGGAAAAAAGCATCTGTCTCAGAATAAGATAGCATATAGCTAGTGGGAACAACGCAAAGTGGAACATCGGAGTCAGAACTCCTCCAGGCTCAGGAAGATCTGACACTAGGTTCACTTTCTGGTCTAGCCCCTTGGCTATGAAAAGGAGAGTTATCAGCCACATGGCGCATGAAAGTAGTGGCTGGAGACATGGCTAAAAACTGAGACAGATCTGGACTATGGGAGCATGCCTCTATCTGCAAGGACCTTAAAGTCATAAGTGATGTGCAATGGACTTGAGGGACTGAGAAAGTTGTCTGAAAATAGCAGTTAAGGATTAAATTAGAATTTATGTGCCTAGTTCCACTTCAGATCAGCTCCCCTATTCCCAGGTTTTATTTCCTAACTTGTATGTGCCCTGTGGTACTCACTAAAAACATAAAATGCCTGGTCTGCCCTGGATTTGCTTCAGATATTTGTTAGCTGCTATATTCCAGCATGCTCTTTTCCATCCTTGGCAAGATAAATCTTAAGCAAGACTCAGGTAGCAGAACTATGTTTAAAATAACTTATATGTTATTTAGCTTATAGATATATAGCTATTTAGATATATAAATCTAACCCTTAAATATCTATCTCCTCTAGCTCTCCACACCGTTATTGAGGGTCAGAATGAGGTAATGCTCCTTTTTTGTTTGTTTTGGCAAACAGGTTCTAAGACTCTAGCTGCTTGCAAACAAGGACAAAGTCACACCCAGACGCAGTGATGAATTAATGGTCACCAGGTAGTTGTTAAAAAGATCTCTACCAACAGGAAAAGCTCACATTGCATTACCAAATGGTGTATTTTTTCCAAATTACGTATATTTGCAGTGATCGAACAGTAAAAGCCCCCTTCTATAGTGCTCATACCTGTCTGAAACCTTGCGGTGACACTTTTCACGCAGACTCATTTTCTGAAGATGCTGTGGGACACTAGAGAACAGCTCTGCCACCAAATAAATCCAAGGAATCTATACCAACTTCTTCACATAATATGAAGAATCGTTCATACTAGAAGTCAACTGAGGATGCTAGCTGCAAGAGTTCATAACTGCCACGAACTCCTTGCTGATCCTTTTGAGTAAAGTTTGAGTTTACTCAAATCCTTGTGGGCACATGGCAGAAGTGTTTTCTCTAAGCGCCTGAGACTTTCAAGTATTAAGATTTTGGACTCAAACTGACAGCTTGTTTGCAAGTCTTTTCTTCATTTAGGTCTTTGCATAGGAGACCAGGTGCACTAGCAGCAGGCTGTTTTGTTCAAATGATATGCAAAATGCTTGGCTATATACCAGGTAAGTATCTGTAGAACATAAGGAAACTGGAATTTATATGCAGGTCAACTCAAATCTTCATTTGCTGGGCAAAGGCAATGTGTTTAATTCGTCTCTGGAAATGCTCTTCACATGGAGAGATGACACTTTGTACCTTCTGCATCTCTGTTCTCTGGCTTCATTGTTGTTACTACACAAAACATCAGAATATAATGAGAATATATGAGAATATAATGAGAATATAATGAGAATAAATGAGTTCTGAATTCAAGGATCCCTAGAAGTCCAGTTTCACTATCTTTAATAGGAGACTTGTCTCCAAGTTGTCTTACACAAGACACTTACCCTCTCTTCATCCATGCAGTAAGGAGATGGCTTGTCCCTCCATTTTGATTCATAACTGAACTCTTCCTTACACAGAAAAGAGTAGTCATTCCTGTCCAGGTTAATGGGACAGAAACCTCTACTAATAAAGAATTTTTGGTAGAATTTAAATAAGCTTATTAGTTAACATTGCTGGTGGAAAAAAATTTGCAGAACTAGAAAATGGAAGACATTTATATATTTATATATTTGTATTTTTCTACAGCACAATTTTATTTCCTATAACAGCAGTAAGAGCTTTCAGCAGATGATTGGGTATATCTCTAGCTTTCCAGAAAACACAAACTTTTTCAAAACAAAGGTTTATTGGGGAAAAAAAAATAGAATGCATGCTTTATTTTATTAGTATGATAAATTCTTCATTATGTGAAAGACAAGAGCTGTCTTTTCATCCAGCTCTTCATCATCTGTCAGCAATTTGCAGCACACATTTTGTAGCATAACTGGACTCTTTTTGATACTCAAAGGTGCATCCACATATTTAGTTCGTACCAGGAGTGCACTTTTAAAGTAAATCTCCTAATTCTTCCCACTTACTGTTTATATATCACATAAGAGTCTTGGAGTACGTGAATGGGTTACTTCTGGATGAAATGAAAGCTGAAGATGGACCCTAAAAACCAGCTAATGGGCTCTGACCTCAATTGACCGTTCAGTCCACAGGATCTTGTCTGAAGCAAAACCCCTTGACAACTGTATAATATGGACGCTAAGGGCTTGATGCCAACCAGCCCTATTAGGCCACAAGATTAAGCAGAACAAGTGTAGTCTAAGTGCATCCCTGTAAGGTTTTGTGGATCTGGAGGTTAGCCACCAGTGCTCACAGACCCACTAAGATGCTTCTGACGTATCCAGAAAAAAGAACTTCAGGTGCAACAAGAAATTTAGTACCAAAGCATTCAGGTCTTGGAATGCACAGGTGTCTCACAGGCTGGGCAGCAGCTGAGCACTGAACAACACAAACACCAAAAATGTTTTAGGTGTGTAAGCCACAATCTGGTCACCGGTGCTGCCAGCTGGGCAGGTTAGGGCTCTTTTAGTCTTTTGTTTGTTTGTTTTCTTGAAGAGCCTCCAGCAATCTATGTGCATCATAAGTGTCAGCACTTAAATAAGAATGTTTGTCCTCCTGCAGTGGATAAGCACCAAACTACAGAGCTCCATGCTTTGACTCTAAAAATTCCTCAATGCATACATATGTGACCCTGCATCACTGCAAGGAACTGTTATGTGAGATACTAGAGGCATCCGTTAGCACACCGCTGTGCCCAGCCCAATTAGTCCTGCTTCTCAGAGGACTGCCCAGCCTAAGCGGCACGCTTTACTGACACTACGTTCTTCCTTCCAGGGCCACCAGCTCAGCATCCCATTCAACAGCACAGATGCAGCTTCCATACAACAGGGCTTTGGCCTTACGTGACTGAATGTGATAACAAAGACTCGCCAAAAGATGGGAAAAATAAAACATCTGTCAACAGTGGAGGTGGTCACATCACTTTGTAAAAAAATAATTGCAGACTGCTCCATAGACTACCTCTTCCAAATGTATTATTTACGCATGCTTTTTCAGTTCTTTGAAGTGAACCTGCATAATCGAATCACCACAGCTTTGACGTGTTAAAATGACCAGGCCCACGCAGCGACAGCAAGACAATGTACCTATGCAACCATAACTGGCAGTGGCTGGCTGATAAGAAAACCTGATAAGCCATGCCCATCACACCCTAGACTTCACAAAGGCACCAGCTCAGGAGAACCAGACCTCCTTCCAGCTTCTCTCACGTGAACTGACATCCTCCTCTGCAAGAACTTTCACAAGTAAATTAGGACAGGGTAAATTTAATCTACAGCAGCCTGGTAACACTTCCTTGGCCAGCGTGGTGTTTGCATTCCTCATCAGAGAATGTTTTCCACTTGACTTTCATGCCTTTATTATAATGCTACTGAATTTTGCTGTATGGTGGACAACCTACTCTGTAACTACATGATCAGTCTTTTTATAGTTGTAGTCATCTCTCTACACCCTCACTGAATCAATAACTAGTAAATTCAGAATAAAAGAAAACAGATACGTTTTTGAATCTGCTTCCTAGATCAGATGACCGCTTCCCATCAAAACCCTGAGTGCTTTCTGTTGTCTTCAGTGGACTTCTATCAAGATCTGTGAACTGCCACCTTCTTTCTAGAAAATATCTTTCTTCCATGTAGAACATTACATATTTTAAACTTTGAATGATGTTAATGACATCAGCCAAAAAAGAGAGAAAAAAATCACAGATATTTCTCACACCTTGTTTTTGCTTGTAACCCTGGCAATCTGGCATCAAAGTAGTGACACAAACACTTGGTTTATCTTCATCACAAAAGTACAAATATGAAGTTCTCTTTCAGCACTGCAGTTTCCACAGTGACCATGCAATATCATCTGTTGTTTGTCATATGGTGGTGTAAGACACCCACTTTTTCTTGCTGATGTCAAAACAATAAAAGGAAACTGAGAAATCCTGGCATGCATAGCTACATATTCTAAAATCCAGATATGAAAATAGATATCACTCACAATTTTGTTGAGTATAATTCTTTGATCCTCTGACAGAGAAATATCACAGATGATAGAAATATAGCCTGATCATCAAAGCTATTGTATATGCCTTCTGCTATGAGCTGCAATAATGCACAGACAATGGAAGCAGTACTAGGTATATTCCCATAACCCCATTTCCAAGGCTTGTCGTCTAGAATATGATCACTGTAATTCTGGCAGTGACCAACAACCTCACGCAGAGGGAGGACAAACTTTTCCGCCCTTCGCCAACAGTCACTGATAAGCCCATCTACCCCCTCATACATACCAAATGTATTTCACTTAGTTTATTTGTAGATCTAACCTCATCTTCATTCTCTGTATATAAAATCATGTATCTTGCCTGAACCAAAGGAAAACAAATGGTAGTAGGGGTTAAATCTGCTTAATTTGTTTTCACACAGACTGGTAATATTTTATGTTCTTAGCCATTCCAACTTATTATGTGTCTTTCTCGTCTGTCACTGGGAGCTGTTACTTGTTGCTTGTATGCCTATGTGTGTATGTGCAACCTCTGCTAGCTGGTGGACTCATCCAGGACTCGGGTTTTTTGAATGCAGCTCCAGCCAATACTATTAATTTATACATGAAAAATGAATTTGCTGTCTCTGATTAACAGTTTTGCTAGACTGAAAGCATTACATTTTATCTAGCAAATACTCGGGGGATTCATATTTCCAGATACAATTGATTAGTAACTGGAAGCATAAAGTAAGTCTCATATTTGATCTTTGTTCACAGGAAGCTTATTTACATAGGAGCAGACAATGTCAGTCTTACGTGAAGCAGCTGACATTCATTGCCAGGGGACTGGATTGAGTGTCAACTATCTTCGACCCAGTGCCTCGCATTGTACTTTAAACAATGCTCCAGGAATGGAGCAGTCTCACGAACTGTGGATGTAAACCAGCCAGTTTTACATCCTTGCCTTTGAAGAGGCATCTGTTTGCTTTTGGATCTGACTATTATCTGTGGGTTGTTGGGGGGAGCAGTTAAGTCAAAAAATAACTGTAGGGAAATTAAAATGCTATGTTGCTCTGCCAGCTACTTCTATTATTGCATCTAATTATCATGAGAACCTTTCCTCAGTTCTCACCAGTAATTTTTTCACTTAAATAGCATGTCATAATAGCTGCCATCAAAGTTCTTTGATTCAGCTATAGTTATTTTAAATTCTCTAAATGACACTTGGAACTTTCTTGAGACAAGTTTTACAGTGACATATCCACTGCACAACTCTGTCAATGTCAGAGCAAAACCTGATTCCCAGGAGTCAATTTTTTTGCTGAAACTGATTGTATTGAATGCTTTATGTGATGGATAGGGTAGGAAATTAATGTTTTAGTGCTAGACTTAGATGTGAAATCAGCAGAAGAAATACATTTGCCTTAATATGTAAGCAATTATTTAATTGCTACTGGTGTGTTTTCTTTATTGCATATTTCTCTGACTTTCAAGTTCCTTGTATATTAAAGCAAAAGTTACGAAAAATTGGAGAAGTAAATAAGACAAAATGCAGGTATAAATTATGGGTGCTATGTGCTGTTTTAATAAAGAATATTTTATTTTCCCTGTTGAATTCTGTTAATAAGGTAGTACCCTTCAAACAGATTATAAATATTTTCCTTATATGCCCCAATGAATCACAGGGTTAAATTTTTTCTTTTTATATATAAGCACAGATTTTACTCCATGTATAACAAATTAGTTCGTTCTTTCTGTTCTATTAATAATTCATTTAATATGTTCACCTCCTAATATAAAGCTGTGTGAATTTACACATATATGGTTAAAAGTTATCATGAAGTCCTACCTCCAAACAACAGGAAACATTAGACACAGAGATTTGCATGGGTGTTAGCTAGTTAAGTCTGAGTCTTGGTGAGCTGTTTTATTTACATTACTGTTTTAATGTAACATAGAATCTTTAGACTTGTTCATTTGAATACCAACTGCTTGTAGCAGGTCAACAGCACACCTTTAGTTAAGTTTTGGTTGAGGCTAAGTAGGTTTTACATGAAGGCTTTAAGGGTTCAAGTTAGATAAATAAATTGGATTTCATTCCTGAGCCAAACTTAGCTAAAAGAAGAACCTGCTTTCTATTAACAATATAATTCACCTATTTCGGTAAAAGAAACTTATTTCGTCATTTACTTCATATACCAGCAGACTTGTGGAACTACTCATCTGGTTACTAGTTCGTTTTGGCTGATCTAAGTTGATTTCTGCTGAAAGGCAATATCCCTAAGAAACAAGATCTTGTCTTGAAAAAATTTAAGTTCCAGCAAGAATCAGGAGAAAATTTCAGAAAACATTCTGTTGAATTTTCCGTAAATATTGAAAAGAGTTATATGACTATCTGCTATCCCCCAGTGTGACCACCAGGCTTGAGTTTCTCTGGTGATATGATATCTCTGGATTTGCCTAAATAGCTCAGCAAGCCAATTATATGGCTGGTACTTTGTTTTATCCTGAGCTCTTGTACATATACTGATCATCCCCTAAAAACAGTTTCCCAGGAGTTTATGGAATTAAATAGTTCTTAAAGTAATTGGGTGTTGATACTTTAATTAAGAGACGGATAGTCACAAAAGCAGCAAATGAGGCATGCTACAGATCAGCTCCAGAAAAAGCTTTGAGCTTTTTTACTTTCAAAAGTTCCTATTTTTTTCTTCTGAATGATTACAATTAAATTTCTCAGACTATTGCTAATATTAAAAAAATTGAATTATTACAATTAAGTTTCTCAGACTATTGCTAATATTAAAAAAAAAGATAAAACCAGGTAATAATGTTGCAGTGCACTGTTGCTGTAGGAGGAGGAGTGTCCCACCTTCACGGTGCTTCCAGGGGGGCAAAACACTGTCACACTGGGCCCCTTGTCTCTGTGTCCTTGTCATAGATTCTTGCTCTCTCTGGTCCTTGAGTTTTGGGATATAATAATCAATTAGCTACAAAATATGCAGACCAATGATGACAGCTGTCCGGTAGAAGTAATAAGATTTTATGTTCCCGTAGTTGCTATCCAGCCATGTCTGTAAGAACTGTTTAAGCCTGATACTGCAGAAACAACCTAAAAGGCAGTTCCTCTACCACGTTTTTATAATCAATTGCATATTTTTATATTTTATCATCTTATGTCATCAGCAAGGCCTTATGTCACTCTCTGGCTACATATTACTACATAAGCTTCAGTAAATTCTTTCTTTAAAATTCTGTACTAAACAATATCTTAAGAAAGCTTCTGGATAGTCTCACTTGGTCTGTCAAAAGGACTAATAAACTTTTCTTAGCCTTTTGTCAGATTATGAGAATTTTTAAGTGGGTTAAATGCTACTCATATATAATCATGTAATATTTGAGTAACTGCAAGTGGAAATGCCAGTTGTACACTAGATATGATGTCTGCAAATCTTGAATAAACCACTTACACAATTTAAGCAAATGAGGAAATCCACTCTGGCATTTTAGTGCCTTGAGTGGTGATTTTTTTTTTTTTAAGACAAATTACACTTTCATAACTTCTCATAATCCAAAGTACAAGAAGCATGTGAAATGAAATTTACACTTTGTTGTTATTTTCAGGTGTGTTCCATTGCAGATGTTAACAAAGGACCAAAATAATGACACTGGTTTTAGAAGATGGCAGTGCATGCAGTCACGGCAACAAAGAAGTGCATTGTTCTGCTATTCCTTATGAAAAATTAAAAAAGACAGAAAAAGCAGTCTTTCCGAGCACAATTTCAATGTTGTGTTCTCTGGGTTTTCTTAAGAAGTATTACTTTTAACTGCTCAGCAGTATTTTAAATTATTTTAAGTTGCATTGTTTATGTACCTGATTGAACAGGAACATATGCAAATACACTTAGGCAAATTTTTTTTTGCATTTGTCCCTTATGCAAAGACTTTTTTTTTGCATTTTTCTCTTATGGTAAGACTCTTTCAGTAACCAATCTGTGGGTGACTCCTCTCCCTGAGTTGTGTCTACTTACAACGGTCAAGAGAAAGGGTAGGGAAGAGAAGTGCTGCAGGTCAGGAGTATTGAACTTTTATGCTAATACTTAAAAACTTCCTGCGCTCAAATAGTCTCTTACACATAAATTCTAAAAACTTGGCAAAAAGGAGCATTGTCTACCTGATACCAGAAATTAAGTTGATTTTCCAGGGGCACTGGGGAGGAGGCATTATGACATGAAGGATCATAAAGTATGGATTTGAGGAAGATCTAAAAGTCAGCCATAGCTGTCAGTATAAATAAAGATCTGTCAGTTACTAGGCCAGGGGTCTCCTGACACAAGCCATGTATTAACAGAAAATCATATCATAGAAGACAAGGTTGGGTTGGAAGGGACCTAAAGGATCATCTGGTCCAACCTTTCTTGGCAAATTAAGAATAAGCCCCAAGTACTGACCTTGCCCTTGCAACCTTAAATGGATACTTGCAGATTCTGAATTCCTTGCCCAGCCATATTTTCTTGTTAACATTTAGTATATAAGTAAATCACATTAATCATAGAAGTCCTATTTCTTAATGCTTATGCATGTTGTCTATTAGCAATATTACCAGAGGATCTGCCAATAATTTTTTTTTTATTTTTCTATCCCTGAACCCTGTTATGCAATTAGTCATTGCAATTAAAGACTACAAATCACAGGAAAAATATTCTGAGCATACGTCATTCAGTATGTCACATTACCACCAATGAGCTCTAGTGTTTCTCTCACAGATTTTTGGTAATCTCCATCAAATTTTCTACAGATCTTTTAAGTATGGTAGCTTGTCTCAGACCCCTTACTGCGTGCATTCCAGATAAACTGGGCAATACTCCATAACTGTTCTCAAGCTCTGTCATCAGCATCCACTAATAGCAGTTGTGGGCACAGGAATGTACTTGGGGATATTAAAATGTAATATATATATATAACATGGAAATGAGTAAGTACATTGGTTTCTTAACCAAGTGAGTTAAGGTGGGTTTTTTTTTTAAAAATCCTGTTATGAACAAGTTCTTTATTGCAATCAGTGGCAAATATCCTGAACTGTAGCAGGACTGCTGAAGTTAAAAAAAATATATGGAAGTCTTAAGTTCACTGGTATTTTTAGATATTTGTCAAACAGTACGAAGGATTTCAAAAGTTTGACCCTTTGGAACCCCTTCCATCTATGCAAACTTGTAACCCAGTTTTTCAGTTCACAGAAAACAACATTTTTCTCCTCTGTTTTACTTGGCTTGAATTTCAATTGGTACTTCTCTTTCCCACAGTGTACTCTGAAATGACAGAGAGACAGAGGGATCAAGCATTTTCTTAATGGATGACGGAGTTAGCAGTAAAGGTCTGTGACTTGCTAATTTTCAGTCAGCAACCTCTCCAGTAGTGAATATGCTAATTCATCATTATGCTCTTCAAATTTGAAAATGCATTTATAATGTACCCTCAGGAAGTGTGCCTTGGCCAATCATGCATTAAAGGAGGAGTAAGCACAGCAACCTAACCTTTACTGTAGGACATCCATCCAACCCCTGCAGAAAAGGACAGAGAATCACCCTGTACTGTAGCAGCTCACAAAATCTATCATCAGCTACATGGATTTCAAAACAAATCAGTAAAATGTTCTAAATCTTCTCACTGGCAGCTGGAAACATCTAATGAAAAAGCAGGCTTTGCATGGTTATTTGAATGTCATTGTATGTGAAGCTGTGGCTGGCTGGTTTATAAAATAAACTACTCTGATGAAAAGTAATGATGTGGTTCATGTTTAAAGCCTCCAATAAGAGCAGCAAGTAATAAGACAGAGTAAAAGACCTCATGTTAACTTTACGCTAAGTAGTCTGTTTGGGTCTGATGCAAAGTTGTGCATTTCCTAAATAAAAGGCAAAACAGGGGAAAGACAATTTGCAGCTCTGCAAAAGCTCCAGAAATCATGGCTTGTATATAGATCCCAGGAAAAAAGGGTTTGACTGCATCTTCACTGAACAGCAGTCTTCACTCTTCAACTGTGAGAGAGAATTCAACAACACCATTTCTATTTCCTACCTTTGGTCTGGATATCATGTACTTCTAGGACTGTAGCTGCAGCACTATTAAAATCAAACTTACTTTATCTTTCTCATTATAACTGTAAATGGGCTTGGACTATCAGCTAGCTATTAACCTACAGGAAATGCCCCTGACTTGATCATTGCTGTGTGAATCTACAATGCAGACAATTGATTGTGCCTGTACATCACTATCAATTGTGGTTGTGACCTTTTCAATTTACTTAGCAAACAGTAATAAAATTATTGTCAGGCACTGCAATCCATATTTCCCAAGCTGCTGTCAGCCATTCTGATAAGAGTAACACTGCAGTTTACTAGAGTAGCAGCCAAGTTGATGTGCATGCATAAGCACATAAGATAGAAAGCCAGTCCTGTGGGAAGATATGTTCTGTACCCAGAGAAGCATTTTAGTGTGTGCTTATCTTTGAATACAAGAGCAACTTCATTATTTCTGTGAGCTGACTCAGATGTTTAATATTAAGTATATGTTGAGCAAGTTGGCAGAACTGAAACCATAATACTGTGCACTTTGCAAGGCTAAGCCCAAAGGGCCTTTCATCTCAAAAAACATTAATTACTGATCATACTGCAAGGTCAGACACTCGTTACTGTTACATGCTCAGGATCAGTCAGCTGCACAAAATATATCAAAAAGCTTTGCATTGAGATTATTTAATCATTTGTTGACAAAGACTAGGCAGATGTACTAAGAAGTCCAAGCCAGATTGTACCATTATAAGTTTACATACAGCTTCCAATGACTTCATATCTGCTGACTGCAGGGTAGCCACATGCTTCTGTTTGAAAGCAGAATTTGGCTCTATGACAACTTAAAAACAGAAAGAAGCCTTTCAGACCAGTTGATGGATACATACTTTGTACCAAAGGCCTTTGTATTTCAACCAAAATGAATCACTACACTTTCTGTTTAGACAATAGTTTTGCAAATCAAGTCAGCCTTAGGAAAACCACAAAATCACATATTTGTATTAAAATATTTTTTTTTAATGAGAGGAATTCTAAACATCCATGACCTACATAGCTATTTTCAGCCAGATAGGAATTAATTATATTTACAGGGCACTTTACTAATTCATCTTTACATTATGATAGCAGAAAGCCTGTTAATGCAATTGAGACACTATATCAACTTTAAATGTTTTGTATATAAAATATATACAGGCAGGATGAACTCACTTAGATGATCACATCTGATTATAAACTACATTATTTACCCTCATTAGTATGATTATACACAAGCTAATAACTAAAGAGGGTAATCAGATCACAGGCTTGACCAATGGCTGATCAAATTCCATAGTTTTAAACCTTACCAAACTCCCTGGTGTGAATTTGACTGGCTCCAGCTAACCTTCTCCCAAACAGTTCAGTTGACAGCATGGGCTAGGGACTGTTCCCAGCGGTCATTTGCATATGATCGCCTTCTGAGGGTAGGAGGGTTTGGATGCATGGCCATGAATATTTGTGTCTCAGTGACAGAGAAAACTCCATAGTCCATTAAAAATCACAGAAACACAGAATAATTTCAGTTTGAAGGGACTTCTGGTGTCTACCTGGTCCAGCCCCCTGCTCATAGTAGGGCTAACTTCAGTTAGATCATTGCTCAAGCCCCTGTTCACTTGAGTTTTCAATATCTGCAAAGATGGAGACCCTGCAACATCTCTGGACCACCTGCTGCAGTGTTTGACCACCCTCACTGTGAAGATTTTTTTCCTTTCACTAGTCAGAATTTCCCTTGATGCAGTTTGTGTCTGTCATGTTGCTTCTTTTTGCAGTGCACTGTGACAATTCTGGCTCCATCTTCTCTGTAGCCTTCCATGAAACAGTAAAGACACCAGTGAGACCCTCCTGAGCCTCCTCTCCTCCAGACTGAACAAATCTATGACTTTCAGCTTCTCATACTTTATGTGCTCCAGCCTACCAAACGTTCTGGTGGTTTTCTGCTGGACTCACTCCAGTTTGTCAGTGTCTTTGGAAGCACAAAAGTGGACAGGTACACTCTAGCATAAAATTGCTCCCCAACCATTTGTTAACTTTGTGAGCATGCTTTCCATGCTTTTTTGTGGGCAGCAAAGGTTAATGGTTCCCATGAGATATTGGCTTGGCAATTCCTCTGCAACATCCTCAGTCTGGGCCTTAGACAAGCAACAGTCTTCTTGAGATAACTAATGTAGGGGTAAATTGACTCTTATATAACTGGGGTAGCATATATGCATGATAAAGATCTATATTGTGCCTACAAAGTCTGTTTCAGGATATCCCAGCTGTTTTACATAGATGGCATGCTGGCACTTGACTGGATACTAGAAGCAATATAGCAACATTTCCATTGAAGCTAATCCAATTGCCATTTTAATGCACAAATATACTGATATATTAACCCAAGCAGAAATCTTTGCTAATTTGGTTTTATTACTCCCAGTGTTCAAGCTACTCCATTTATACATAACTCTGGCAATTCTACATTGTACTGCAATGTGCAGTATAGATATAGTCTTCATCTGAGCCAACTGTATGCATTGTAGCTAGAACCTGGAGAGCTTCCTTCTCCTACCAGATGGCTTAGTTTTGGCTCTTGACACAGAACTGCACACATATCTAGTCTTTAATGCATTCAAAAAATTACATTTTACTTCCATTTTGAAATCTGTTTGCTATCTATTTCTTCAGTGCAGATAGTACTTCTGACCGCCCACTTTATAATTAATCCTGACATCTTTGATGGTCTGTTTCTACGTGGAAAAATGGTGTTTGCTTGCTATACTGGCATTTCACATCCCACTGAGTTCAGAACAAAGGTGGTTTTGCTGCGTTGCTTGAATGCTAAACTTAGAGTAAGAGACGACAAGGTGAATGTAAGCCTTTGATTAGGTGGATCCATTTTTAAGATATGATTGATATATAAAATCTGCATCAGATCCTTACCAAAAAAAAAAAAAAAAAAGTCTTGTCCTGTTAAAATCTGCAGTATTTCCTAGAGGAGTGCATTAAAAGGATAAGTACATACTGCTATTGATAAGTTAACATTATGTGCTAGATAACACTAGTGTTAGCTCTCTCATAACCATTACAAGACAGGTTATTTCTTTCTACTTTACCCATATCTGGAGCATGTAATTTTGTTTCAAATTGACAAAAAAAAAAAAAATCTCAGGGCCTTAAACACAGGTGAGGCAGTAAATACCTGAAATTTGGAGCCTTTGTTTGGTGCCTTCTTCTAACTCTGCATGCCCTCTACACGATGGCATCAGAAGAGTGTAGGACACGGCTATCTGTACTTGTTTGGGATAGAGGACCAAGTAAGATACAAAACCTGTTGTTCACTTGGCTTTACTCCAGCCAAGGACAGTTCAACACTAACTGTCAGTTATGAGGTTTAAAGCTTCTGTGCTCTACCATTTAATACAAAAGGAATATCATATTGTCTGTCTCACAACATGTCTCACAAAGTTATTTTATAATCCTTTTCCCACCGCTTTGCTGGAGTAGTCATTTGGTAGGTGACAGAGGTTTAATTTTATTCTGTTGAAGACACGATTATTTGTTGATTTTGTATTGTAATCAGCTAAAGTAGGTGTTGAGATTCAGCTTTAACTATAATTATGGTTCATTTAAATGATACTGAAGTAAGGCTTATCATCATGTAGATAGGATCAGCTTTATTACAGAAACTTAGTGGCTTTATTAAAGTTACAAAATAGCTTATGTGAAATGTATAATGTTCCTAAATAATATTAAAGATCATCCTCCATCTATTTTATATTCTCGTGCAAAACTTACACATGTACAAAATCTGCATCTCAACAATAACAGACAGTTGTGCGTCTGCCTTGAAACTGCAATTAAGTTTTTTGATCTATTTGATTAATTTTATGTCACAGCATAAATACCAAGTTCATCTCTAAGTTGTAAGTACAAATGGAACAATGCAAAGTTCAAGCCTCTGATAATCATAAAAAATCCTGCATATTCTGATTATTGCTGTACCGTCTCTCATCAGTAAGACATATCAGCATCCAGCACTTTTAAGCAGATCTGCTGAGAGCAACTATAAGCAACCTAGATTGGGCATGTCCACTTGCACTGTGTTATATAGATTTAGTTTTGTATATAGAGTTTTTTACATTTTTCAAGATATTTTCTCATATTGAAGGTTTACACCAACTGGCAGACTGAAAGAGCTATGTAAAGATAGAGACTCTAGAAAAAACCCTTGCTGTAAATATATTTGTATCCTTCTGAGATGCATGTCTCATACTGGTCGCCCAAAAATACATGGCAAGAGCACACCACCCACACTGCAGCACTTCTGATCTGCCAGGGTGGAACAGAGAAGGATTATCCTTTCTTCATTCTGCCTGTTTTGAGCAACTGACATCTTGTTTGTGCAGTTGTAAAGAGCAGGAGCTTTCCTCTACTATGGGATGTTAGATTCTTTAATTTGCTGAAACAGAGTCCATTTATAACATGGGATAAATGGACTAGATGATTTTCTATACCTAAACACGTATACACACATTTATAAATTTACTTCTATACATAAATAAGAAAACTGTTTAAACTCCTGGGTGTCTTCTCTGGTTTGCAAGACCAAAGAATTCATGAAGCAATTGACTTTGATTGTATTAATCCTGTAGCACTGTACAAAGCAAGGGAAAACATTCCTAAGCTTGTATGTTTATTTTGATTGACTGCTGAGAAGAAAAGATGTGAAAATTTTGCTTGGCTCCTGTTCTCTCATAAATGAATAAGTTAGTTGCCATACAAAGGTAACATCTGATTTTGGGAGTAAGCACCTCTGCAAAACACTTGCCAAACAAATCTGTGTACATAGACTGAGTCACACTATGGATGTTCAATGCTAAAACTGCGTGTTGTCACTGCATCAGATCCTTCCAGTGATATTTACTGAATAACGATTAGAGTGCACTGCAGCATAAAACGCAATACGTTATGTGCTCTCCCAGTGCATCCAAGAAGGATACAAAAGCCCAGCTTTACTATGGTGAAGGCAGGAATCAAGATGTGCAGAACCCTCCACTCTCTCTAACATTTGTGTGAGAGGTACTCAGCATTTCAGAGAGCCAAGCCCAATGCTTCCCATGTTCTCTAAAATACTGTGGAAGGGTGAAGCAATATGTTCTTTCTGTTCTTCAGTTTTGCTCAGTTGGCTTATCCTGCTTTCTATTATGGGCTTAAAAAAAACTGTCCAAGAGACACACAATAATCTAGCTGTTCAAAATTAGGTGCTTTAAAAAAATGTATATATAAAGCCTGTACATAGGCACATACACCTACTATAATGATATACTGTTTCTAAACACTTGAGAAAAATACATTTGGAAACAGACTTACATATGTATGTCTGAAGTGTGAAGGGCTAGAAACCTTAATTATATTTAGCATACACCATGCAAAAAAAATTTCCAAATATTATATTCAAAAAGGTTTGGATCATCTTATGCACATAGACTGAGTTGCCCAGTCATATCTTATCTTCCAGATGGTTTCTGAAAATTAGTACATTCAAAGATTTTGAAGTGCTCAAACATGGTAAAAGAAACTGCAGAGCACTAAAGAGAGGGAAGGAACAAAAAACTCAAAAAGCTACTAAAAGGAACAGAGAGAACAAAAGAGAAAGAGAGAACAGGCTCAAATCCAGATAACAATACATTAATTCTTTCTGTCAGTGGTAGGAAATAATCAGAAATAAGAATTTAAGATGGTCAATAGAGGAAAACAGTAGCTAAAAGGCTTATTCCAATGTAATACAACCCAGAAATTTACCCTAATCTTTCTCTTACACTGGAAAGTCTTCCCCATTAAATAAATTGCTCAGTGTATTTTTCACAAGTCTGTGTGCTTAATTTTAAATGGCATGGAGAATTTGAATTTTTTCAGATAGTTCTTGAAAGCAGATTTCATAGTAATTTCCTGAAATTTAATGGACTGTTTTCCCCAGCTCTGTGAACCCTGATGAAAGTCAAAAGACAAAAAATGGGATTTTTTCAGAAATTCTTCTGTTTCTGTTTTTATCATAGGTTTACTGGTCTGCAATTTCTGGTCTTCCTTCCTTTGTGTTATGCAGTTTTATTCAGCAAGGCTCTATCTGTGCATACATTATACTTTGTTACCACAATTGCTTCCTATAATTATGGCAAATGGCTTTTGCAACATCTTCTGAATCTGTACTAAGCTGATGAACTTTTGTGTGTTAATCCATAGCAGGAAAGAATGAACACTGTTGACAGGTTTTCAGACTGAAGCAAACATTAACAAAGTAAACAATACACAATATGTTCACAATTAATTAGTTTAAGCAGGGCACTTTTGTTTCTTATGAAGAAAAATTTGAATGAATGCAAAGAAAAATAACTTAATGATAAATATACTTGCGGTTGAACATAATGGTGCCATCAATTTTTTAGCAGACTCCACATTACAGTCCATGGGGGATCTGTTAAAATATTGATAGCAGGATATGGCCCATTATGAGGACACACAATGTGTTCTATTTTAAACAGAGAATTAATAAAGATTTGTTTGAGGAGGATGTAAGAAGAATAAACTCTAAGGTTTATTTCAGCGTATCACTGGAGCATATAAGGGAATATAAACTATTGCCTTTCACTCTTTTCTGCCTTGCAACATGCATGGTATTCATTGAAAATAAAAAAAAAAAAGGAACAGTGTGAACTACAATATTGCTATTATGTAATATATATATATATTCTCTCATGTAATAAAAATTAGACTCTCCCAGTAGACCCGAGTATTCAAGGAAGTGGAATTTTTTTCTTTATTTTCTGCTTCTATCTCATCCAGATTTACCAGAATGGCAAAAGATGTTTCCATTGTTCTGAGGGAAGGAAGTAAAAGCCTCCATTTTTAACTCAATCTCCTTGAAGCCTTACAGAATGGATAGCAGACACAGACACTAACATAGCATTTTGTATCTTTTGCCCTTTTTATCCTTGCTTAGAAAGAATTGAGGTACCTTTTATGAATGTTTTCTAGCTAATACTTTCCAATGCTGAAAAGAGGAGAATATAACAGTGGTGGCAACTTAGTCTTCAAAAATTTTATGTGCTACTCTTCTCATTTTATATTTTGTTCCCACACAAAACATTCATTCCTCCCCCTAATTTACTTCCTCTACTCAGGAAAGAGAGAGAAGCACAAGTGTAATGAGGAAGCAGAGGGTAATACAGCCTGTCAAACCAGCATAGTCCTTAGGACCCAACAGTTCAGACTGACAGTCTCCTTCTGTTGCTGTGCACTGGGTTCATCTGCCATTTTTGGGCAGCCTTGCAAACCTATTTTGGATACAAGGGGAGTTTATCATCTTCTAGACAGGAATCTTGAGAACTGATAATTAAATCCTTTATGTTCAGGTTTCACAGATTAAGTAAAGGGGAAGCTTATGTAACTTATTACTTATTTTAGCTGGCACAACAATATATGAAGACAAGCTATGTGAAGACAGCTAGCTGACAATGACAAAATTTTGGCTGAAGCAAGCTCTTGGCTTTCCCTCTTGGCAGGGCTGGGATATCTCTCAGAGCAGCGATTAGGAGTTCAGAGCTCCCCTTGCCCCCCAGAAGGGATAGAAGTCTGGTGTGTGTGTTGCAGCTGCCAAGTCTGATTTGAAGCTGGGAACAGTTTATGTCAAGTCCACTATGCAAGTGCAATCAGAATTGATCTGTCTTGGAAACACATGCGGCACCTGTACAAATGCCTAATTAGCTCATTAAAATTGGAGATATTATGCTAAATAATCATTAAACTAATCAGATTTGACTGAGCTATCAATTAAAGGGAAAATGCATATTCCTGAATCCCCAATATCTAAAGTTATCTCAACTTCTTGAGCTTCTTGTTTCCTTTTTCTCCATTTTTACCTGTGTTGTCTAAGTCTAGCTAGCATCAGTGGTTTGATCTTGGTCTTACTAACATCAGTTTCAGCAGGGCTGGGCTTACAACCTTGAACTTATTCAAACATGGCAAATTAATAAACTCCAGCTGACTGCAACTTTGTACAGAACTGGAATCAGCAATCTCAGTGTCATTGAGCGGGGCCAACAGTTGTTCATATTAATGGAGTTATATTAGTACTTAGCGCTGGCAGGATGTCCCCTCCTTTTACAAAACAGGCCAAGAAGTCAAGCATTAGGTCTTGAGGGGTTTTCTCTGGCAGCTGCATCACAAGATGCAGTTTTCTACATCTATACTTCTATGTCTTTTTTACTTTTTTTTTTTTAATGCAAGCCTTGATATAATTAATTAGTCCTTGTTTATATGGGAAGATGTTTATAGAATCATAGAATCATAGAATTATTAAGGTTGGAAAAGACCTCAAGGATCATCAAGTCCAACCATCAACCCAACACCACCTAAC
>NW_010130375.1:58379-64509 GCF_000699245.1 Pterocles gutturalis
TATCACTCATTACTTTAGAGAACAGGCCAGTGCCCACCTCACTACAACCTCCTTTCAGGTAGCTGGAAGATATATGGAAGTTATATGGAAGATTGAGAGGCCTCTTGAAAACTGAAACATAGAAGAACAAATTTGTTGTGAGGGAAAAAGTTATACCTGGTCTAGTGTGACCACATAAAGAAATGTGTAGGAAAAACTTTTTTTTTCCTTTGTCTGAGCCCCTGTGCCTGCATCTAAAATGTGGGTAGGGACTACACATCTTCTCATAGGAGGAAAGTGCTAGCAGGCTGGGCATTCTTCCTGAAGGTTCTTGGCTTCAGAAAATATGCATAATACCACATCTTGGATTTACAGAGATGGTATACAGCCTGTATTTCCCCATAGATGCTCTATACAAAATTTTAACCTAAAACTGAATGTAGCCTGTCTTGCTGATGGGCAAGAAGATCTGCATTATGTATTATAGCTACAATGGAAATAATTTGGTTTCTGTAAGCTATGAATGCCTGACACAAATGTCCTTCTTCAGTTGAAGTATGTAGCCATGATCACATTGTGTGTTACAAATACGCCTCTTGCAGCTTTGCATCAGGCAACATGATGGGAATGCTCCCTCAGTGTCAGGTCATGTTTTATGGTGGGAGAGCATGAAATGGAGATTTTATGAGTTCCAGCACTGAGACAGGGAAGAACAGATAAAGACTGGCAGAAAGAGGAAGGGTAAATCTCAGAAATCCTTGCCTTCAACTCCTAATAAGATCTATGAGAATTAAAAGCTAGTGTTTCTATAATAATCACCATTCCTACAATTATCAAAATGCAGATTCATTAATGTAACAACAAATCCATAAAGAGAAAATTGATATAATGAAGTTTTGATTGCACAAATTTAATTGTTTGCACAAGTTTGCATAAAGGAAACATATCAAATAGACAACATAATTCATTTACAATTTTGCTTAGTAACAAAGCTAATTTCTCTAGCATTTGCAGACCTTTTTTTCTTAAACAACATTTAAGGCAAAAAGCTAAAAAGAGCTATTGAATAAATACATATGTACTGCCTAAAGGATAAATGCCCAGGGTTTGCTGCACAACTAGGGTTCCACTTGTTGGGTCTTAGAGAGAAAGGCCATGTACCAAGGCTTGCTACATAAGACTGACAGTTTATTTCCCTGTTAGCACACCTTCAAGATTTTTTATGAGAATGTCCTTAACAGCTGTGAAAATACTGCTCTGCTGAAGTGAAATTAGAAAAAAAGATTTAAATTTCGAATTGTTAAAGGAACGTATTGTGAGCAAAGGGAGAGAAAGTATCAAGGGTTTTTTTTTAACGAATGGTCTTTTTAAGCAAAGCATATAATAAGGTGGGAGGGGGCTCTGAGCAACTTGGTGTAGTTGAAGATGTCCCTGCTCATTGCAGGGAGCTGGGACTAGATGACATTTAAAGGTCCCTTCCAACACAAACCATTCTGTGATTCTGTGATATAAGAGCTGTGGTGATCATAACTGGGTGTTTGCGCTCACAGACACAGAAAAAAACCCAGCAATTACAGTTTTGTTTTGTCTTACAACTTTAGTTCCTGCCAGAAACAGAACTACGCAGAAATCCAATAGTGGTTTTGGTTGGATGCTCACTCTTTAGGGTACACTATACTGAGGTATAGAAGTTCCCAAATTGCAGCTGCAGAAGCATTCTTTCCCTTTCAGGAAAAAGCAGACAGCCTATGAGCCTCCCCCCTGCAGAACTGGCTGCCTGCCTCACAGGGCGTTACAAGTTACTCTTGTCTACAAGAGCAGGCACAGAGATCATGGGTCTCTTGTCAATGCTTCTCATTTCAGCATTTAACATTTCTAAAACAGAAAAATAATGAATGAATCTTTCTTGCATACCATCCATCTATCCTAGGAGTAGCGCTACTGAAATCAAGGAAGAACAGCATTCAATTAAAATAAAATAGCGAGAGTAGATATTGAATTTACATGTTGCCTTACATCTTTGTCTTATCTGTATATGTCATGTCTGGCCTTGAACCTAGCATTTCAGTACTGTGAAGAGAGTTTTGCACTTCAATTTCTTAGGTGAGGCTCTTTTGGATATAATGATAATGGTAGATGAGTGTCCATAAGCTGTAGCCCTTTTTGTCTACCAGAAATTTCATTTTTTCCAAAAAGACAGATGGAAGTAAGAAGTGATATGTTATATACACTGTATTTCATGTGCCTGCAGTGCCCAGAACAGCTCCCCAAGAGAAGACAACACAAATGTATGGTGTCAGTCTTTGTCACCTTGGGTATGTAATGTCACTTCCGAGCTGAGGCCAGAAGGATAGATGGAAAGTTCTTAAGCAAAGACCTGAAACTGCAAAAATGGAACAACTGTTTGTTATGTTGGGTCTTTCTCTTAACAAAAATCCATGAGAAATACATTGAAAAATTGTTTAATTCAGACAAAAGCAGTATATCATGAGACAAACTAAATAAGTGTCTGTCTTTCCTAAGAGTATCTGGCCCTCAAAGTAAGATGCAGTGCCTACAGATGAGGTCTTAAGAGATAATTATGGCAATAAAGTGCATGCTGACTGATGAATAGCGCTCAGATGTCCTCCCCGTTAAGATAAGTAAGTGGTGGGAAAGCAGGTGAACATTTCTGAACTGGAGCTTGGTAGTCTTCCATGACCTAAGACTGATCAGCCAAGGTTGGCATTTAGTTGTGACATGACTCAGGCTGTGCTATAGCTGTAAATACCCACACCTACACACCACATCGGGAATATCACAGCACTGCATGTATACAATCCATTTAACGAAATACTGAGCAATGTAAGCATAAGTATTTCAAATGTGGTTCAAGTAATTACCACTTTATATGATAAACTCAAGGGTTTATCTACACGAAGGACTGCAGAAGCAAAAATATTTCATTTGAGATAACAAATAAATTCATTGTTTTGATATAAATCAGGACAGGGAAGTTAGCTTTAGTCAGTGCCTTTCAACCTTTTATATAAAGCAAGCTATATTCGATCTGATTTTTCTGCTACTGATATTTTACAAGGTTGATAGTGGAGATCAAAGAGGAGAACCAAAAATATTCAGAATTATTTCTTCTCCTCCCTCGCTTTCACACTTCCCATTTTCTGTCAGTTCTGTTTTATTTCTACTTTTTCTACTTGTAGTAAATCTGTGTCCTTTTAAATTCAACCAACGCTGATACTATATTTTTTTTTCTGGTATACCATTTATAATGAAGATTCTATGGGTCAAAAATTGCTGTTATTACAGAAACATAAGCCATGACTCACACATTAGGTAATCAGTAATTTCCATAAACTATAGTATTCTGCATTCTATTATGGGTAAGACACACAAAGTTTCTTAAATTTCAGAGATGAGTAGACATATCTCCTCTAAACAACATTTGTTGTTAAACTCTCACAGTCTTTTGTTATCTGATTGTTTTTCTTTTAGCCTGCAACTCTGAAGTCAAAGGTCAATCTAAACCTATTTGAAAACCAGAAGGCAAAATGAATGTTTTAAGAAAATGTAACATGCTATTTAAAATATTTTTCTTCTTAAGCTAACATAATAATTATTTGATATTCAAAGCCCTTCTGTTAGTGCATGGGATACTAAGAGATAATACATTTGATGGTTTTAACAATTAGCTCTTTTAATTCTCTAGAAGCTTCAATGAAGACCCAAAATCTGAACTTTTTACAGTAGTCCTGTCAGGTGAAAGAGATTTGTGTTGATCTACTTCACCAACAAGCTCTTCAAATACTACATTAAACTCCATGTTTGTGAGTAGACATAGTAATGTCTGTTGCTAGATGTTTGGGGCCAAAAGTCATAAAATAGCTTGACACTCAAGAGATATAATTTTTAAAAGTTACAGAGGGTTCCTCCCAGGTATGTGCTGTATTCATCTCTATGTGTCTTTTGTTACTATTCATAAAAGAGCTTGCCTCACTCTGCTAAAGCTGAATACTTTGCACAATGCTCTCCTAAACACAGATGTGAATATGACAGATACAAAAAAGTACTGCCACCCTAGGTGCTGATGAAAAAAATATTTTTTTTTGCTCATGACTAAAAGCCTTTATCTCTCTTTCAATAGAGTACTTTTGAAATTGCATAATAAGCTTTCAAATAGGCCCCATCAATGCTTCAATTCAGTTAGTATATTAAATTGTCTGTCTCATAAAGTAATATATTTCCCATAGAAGAGGATAATTGCATTTTTAAATGTACTTTTCTGCTGGATTTATTTTCTTTTAACTAGGAAATGTAATCCAATCTCAAGCATATAATCTATTCCAACGGAGCGTAGGAAAATATATTAACTGAACCAAAACCAAAGTTAATAAACTAATTCCCATTCCAAGACCCAGGTGAGAGATTTTCAGACAAGAGGCATTGAAGCTGCGTGTGAACAGGGTAAGCCTACAAAGTTTGTGGATGCTGACCTCATCTGCCTTCTGGACTGAAATATGTTTTTCATTTATCTATAGAAATGGATACCTTCCTAGGAAAAGATGCTATATCCCCTTGAATATCTAGTTCATGTTGTCTGTTTTCTTCTTGGAAATCTGCTGAACATGTACTATTTGTAATAATATATATCACATTTCATGTATTTAATTATGTATTTTTATACATTTATTTGCATTTATTTTAGTCCTACCGCTGGTTGCAGTGAACTGGTTCAAGTTCTGCTTTTACCTTGATCTTATTAAGATATTAAGACAACAAAATAGTATCCTTTTAAGTTTCTGTTGAGTTTGATTCAGGGCACAGATAAAACAGACTAGTTGATTTAAAACACACATTTTACACAAAAAAAAAAAAAAAAAGGAGCATAGATACAAATACGGCAATCATAGAATCATAGGATCATTTAGGCTGGAAAAGACCCTTAAGATCACTGAGCCCAAACATTTATGCTTAATATTAGTTTCTGACACATCCAGTAGCAATCACTGCAAAAACAGTGATGGCAATCATTTAATATTTACAGTAGCACAAGATAACGTAGAAAACTGTAGCTATGGAGTAAGTCTGCACAGACAGGGACAAACAGTTTTTCACTTTTAGCTTTTGAGAACTAGTTGGTTTCCTCATTTGTTATTTGTTTGTGAAGTCTACCCTATAATATAGGTTCATTGTCTAAAAATATTTCTCAAACTTAAAGCTCCTTCCCCTCCTTCAGGTGGTCTCGTGAAATTTTCCAAAATTAGGAACAAGACCACAGAAAAATTTTAAAGTGTTCTTTGGACTAGGATTTTTAGTGGTTTTTTTGTTGTACCTTAAAATTCTTTATTTAGTTCTTTCTGAATTTATCATAACAGGTAATCAAGCAAGTAGCATGGAATTCGATAATAGAAACCTGTTGCTTGGTGTCCTTCTCTGACAGTTACTATTGACAGTAATCCTTCCACACACATACGCTCCCTGTGTAGCCCCAGACAGGCCACAGTGATGGACAAGCACCCCCAGTATGCTGCCTCTGTGTCTTTCTTATGAATATGGGATCCTACACTGAGCTATCACTTTGAATAGTGACAAAACACCCTGGATAATAAGTAACCTGCATGTTAATAATACAACTGACAGTTTAATGGGAACCAAGAGTTTAACAGAAACATAGAAGACTGTGTATATATGTTGTTTTTTTTTTTTTCAATCAGCCTTTGCCAGAATAATGCTGTTTCAAAATAATAGGTCTCTTATATTTTGTTGGGAACACAATACAATGTTCCATCCAGTTTAGTTCATTATCAAGGGATATTGACTTTTTCACTGGAATGTCTCAAGTGTTCAGTCCTTCCAGGAGTCATAGATTAATTAAGTCCAGAAGTGACAGGATAATTAAGAACATAGTTGCAGGGTTTCTTCTCCCCGTAGACATTAAGATCTAAAACTAGAATGTAGCTAGTTGCATGTATTTTTCCACATTTTTTCCAGTCATCAAACATCTTTTGCGCCTTTATCTCACATTCTCCCACCTGTGAGTGTTTTATTTCAAATATGCTCATATGTGAATACCACCTGCTATTACTCTGTGCGTGAATAAGTCAGTGTCATGCTCGGACGCAAGGCAGGAAGTCCGTTTGGATGCTTTGAGATT
>NW_010130375.1:64535-69072 GCF_000699245.1 Pterocles gutturalis
CTTTACAGACCTACACCCTCACGGAGAGGTAGATACTGCACACCACAGCCTAGTTTAGTGCTCTATTTCAGAAAGTTCCCACATAGGGATTTCTACAACAGGACACCATCACCTGTTATTCTAGCACTGTTAGAGAGATATTAAAAAGAGACTGGTTTGCATCACAAACGACAAAACCATCTGCAGGACACAGTAGTTTATACTTGGAGGTGATACACACAACTGAAATAGAATCAAAGCAGATGGAGGAAATTTGACCCTGCTTAGGATGTCTCGTGGATATGAATTCTCTTATCTTGAGATCTCTTTGTTATTGTCAGCTCTGTGATAACATTCAGATTAAAAGAAAGGAAGCAATGCAATAACATCTCAGTTTTGACTATTCTGAAATTGGCTACTAGGAAAAAATATTACAGTAAATTTTCAATTTTTAAGCTCATTCCAGAAAGCAGCAAGGAGATAATTTTTTTTTTTTTTACCCATGAACATTTATAAGCAGTTATAAATAATCCATTCACTATGGACTTGGCCAGAAACTGGATTTACCATTTGTGCAGGTGAGTAAAGGAACAAAAAACTGGCTACTGGAAATGTATGCCGTATGAACAGGAAGAGCAGATTTTGTCAGGCTTTTTCCTGAGTATAGGAAAGGATTTGGAATGCAATATTTAAATGATAATCTGATCCTAGACATGTTTTCACCATACATAAGTAGGCTGGCTTGTAAGGTTGCCTTGCTCAATATTATGTTAACTATGAAGATTTACGTAGTAGTTACAAAGAAATTAAAAAAAACCCAAGCAAATGGTACAAATTAAGCATAGAATATCTGGGGGAAAAAAGAAATGGATGAAACAATAATATTTTTGAGTTTAGTTATTTTAGTGTATAATCGCAACCCACAAACACAGAAAATCTCTTTTGCAACAGCATCAGCTCCAAACAGTTCAGATCTGAGCATAAGGTGTGGCCATTCTGTGTACCAACCAAAGCAAATTTTGTGTTCAAATTCAGCATAGACCAACTGTAAAAAATAATTCCAATTTGGCAGTTCTGACACTTCCACTGATCCCTTATTCCTATAACTTTGTAATAGGGAGGTTAGTACTGAGTTTAATTTAAAGTAGCCTTTAGGCTCTATATGTTGACTTTCAGGAAGTAACAGTGCTTTGTACTTTGTAAATTACTATTGCTCTGTGATACAAAAATTTATACCCAACAAGGAATTACTTATGTCCAAGAAGATATCAGGAGGAGTGAAAAACAGGGGTGTGAAGCTAGTGGCTTCCCATTTGGAAAGGTTAGTGTCCAGTTCATTGTATGCCACCTGCCCATATCTCTTCTCATATGCTTTCAGTATCCCACCCTTTAGCAGAATTATAACGTTTTTAGAAAGTGCAAAACTATTTTCTTTTTTAGGCAAATGGCATTCAAGACATCTGCATTTGTAGAGGTGAATAAAATGAAACTTTTATGGTTAAATTACATTTGAAGTTAAATTACATATTAAAAACCAAGAAATTAGAAATTAAATCACTACCAAGGTCACATTGCCATTCCCATCTGTAGCTATTCAAATAGGTGAACCACCACCTCCAGAATGTCTGAAGTGATTCTTCATTCTAAAGATTACTAAATTAAGCATTTTTCTTAGAAAGGATGGCAGGTAAACAATCTTTCTGAATCTTTTCTCCCTGGTCCTGAAACATTTTTCCTTATTTGGATATGTGCTGGAAAGGTCTATTAATAAGTCTTTCAACTGAAAAATCAAACAGAAGGAGACCAGGACAGATCAGGATCATGAAACTATCTTTAACTTCATCAACACTTTTTTTTTTTTCCTTGGCTCTTGACCATTTGTTTTGTGGTGTGTGTTTGTATTTTTCCTAATCAGGAAAGATAACTAAATACAGTTCTGAGGTTAGGAAAGCATTTATAAAGAGACAAGCTTTCACATACCACCTACAAATGATACTAACTAAGCTACAATTATATTTATATAGTGCCTTGCTAATTATCCATAGCTCTGTAAATAACTTGGTCCATGGTGATGCTGCCTATGACAGCTCTACGGTGGGCTCATTTCCTCAGGGGGAAGATCAGCCTCATTTGCCTACCCAGCCACCCAAACTCACCATAAAGAGAACAAAACCCTAGAGAATACCCAGCAGAAGGTCTTCCCATCCTCCACGTTTTCACTTTAAAAACAGGCTTTAAAGTTAAGATTTTTTAAATTCAGATTTGAAGTAAAGGAGCTGTGGATCTGCTACGGGAAATGTCACAGTGTGACAGCATCTGGGTATGCAGGAGGAAAAAGAACATTGGTGCCTGTGCCTGTGAGACCATGTATGTGCTTTGTATTTTCCTGGTTGCTAGTGTAGAGTGCATAATTAGAAAATATTACAAACATAATAAAAGGTACTTTCCCCCTCACTTCCTTAATATTTTTCACCTAAGGAGCTACCTCAAGAGAATCATGTTAAACCTGATACTAAATAAGTACTAGGGGAAGTAATGAGGCTAAAAACAGGTGCATATGCTCTTTACTGTTTGAGGAAGAATGCCTTTTAGTCTGCTGACTGAAGGATTTTTTCACTCCTGCTTTAAGGACACATGATCCAGTTGTGCAAAACACAGAGCTCTAACTTTCAGGACCTTTTTCATATCAAACTAGTTATTATAGGACTAACAATATCAAAACACACTTTTCAAGCTTTTTAATTTCTCCTCATTAACTTTGTGAGAAGCAGTTTGGACAGTACAGGCCTGGGCAGTGCAGGGACATATTTTACTACTGACTATCTTGCAGCATGTGCAGTGGCACTTGGTGTAACTCAGCAGTGGAAATTTTCATAGAACAGATAATGTGCATGGAGTTTGAAATTCAGAGGCAAAATAATAAAATCACTCAAGTGATGCTGCTTTCTTATTACTATTCTTATTTTTTTATTCTTCTTGCCAATGTTTTTCTCTTTTGCCAGGTAGCTCTTCTTCTGGCTTTTCAGAACTTGGCTTCTTTTCTCTTTTCCTTTCTGGTTCTAGTCATTATATTAAGTCAATTTCAGATTTCCTTCTTTTGTTGTCTTATTATCATATTTAATTATTCAAAACCGAGAGCATAACTGTCACTTTGTACTGATTTCATACAAAGAATCTACTCAGAGACTTATTCTGTGGAAAGGTCTACAGAACAAAAGGAGTGTCAGGCTCATTATAGGACAATGTGCACTGCGAAGAATTCTTTGTGACGAACACAAGTGTGAGGAGAAGGGAAAATGACAAATGTTCATGCCTAGCATAAACCAGAGGGTTTCTGATGAGATGTGAGACATATTAAAAATTATTTTAGGAATTTGGGGTGACCTAATTAATGTTTATAAATACGTGAAGGGTGAGTGTCAGGAGGATGGAGCCAGGCTCTTCTCTGTGACATCCAGTGATAGGACAAGGGGCAATGGGTTCAAGCTGGAACATAGGAGGTTCCACTTGAATATGAGAAAAAACTTCTTCACGGTGAGGGTGACAGAGCACTGGAACAGGCTGCCCAGAGAGGTTGTGGAGTCTCCTTCTCTGGAGACATTCAAAGCCCGCCTGGATGCGTTCCTGTGTGATCTGATCTAGGTGTCCTGCTCCGGCAGGGGGATTGGACTAGATGATCTTTCGAGGTCCCTTCCAATCTCTAACATTCTGTGATTCTGTGATTCTGTGAAGTTTTAGAATGAGGGAAAGATACACATATATTTCTAGGAGGTGGGAAGAAATCAACATTTTATTTTGTAGAAAATCAAAGCTTAATGTGCTTAATATGACAAATTCAGGTGATAATACACTTTCATCTGTAGCCCATCTTGAACTAGTTGATACGTGGTTGTTCTTACACCATCAGTGCTCAGCTGACACAACGCATTGGGCTTCACAAAGATTATTGGAATAACTTTTTCCTGGTATTATTTCATAGGACGTGCTCTGCTGCTCCCGCAGAGAGAGGCAGGAGGCAGTTCCTTTGTTAGTTCTCTGCAAGCCACTCCACTTCTATCTCCCTACAATAAATGTGTTATTCCTTACCAGAAAAGGAAAATTAAAATGAAGAAGGAATGAGAGAAGAGGAAAGTTACTTCACACTAGCCTGCACTATTGCTGGGATGTAAAGGAGGAAAAAAAAGGGAAAGGGAAAAAAGGAAAAACCTGACAGGGAGGAGAAGGAGGAAAACTATAGAAAACTCCTTGATAGTGCAGTTCTTATTTGCTTGAGTGTTCCCAGAGAAGAAAACAGAACTGCCTGCATGTGTGTAGTCCACATGCGAAGTCCTATGAGAAAGAGGTTACTTCTCTGCTATTTTTCTATTTTTCTCAAAAAGAATAACCTGCAAAAAATACTGAATTATCTTTTTTTTCCCTCCATATTAATTTTGAGCTAGGTTTCCATTATCTGCCATGACTTCTCTGAGTAGATGAATTGAGGTTAATGAGGTCATTGTAGCTCAGCATTTATTTGCATTTACAAAATTAAACAACACAGTTCAACAGGGGCGGGGCG
>NW_010130376.1:0-35488 GCF_000699245.1 Pterocles gutturalis
TGTGCGCCTCGGCTGCTCCCGCACTGAAGTCAGTGCTGGTGTTTTCAGGTTGTTCAGACCTGAAATCTAAGGGAAAAAAGCTCAGCGTCTGCGTCGCTGCTCCTGCCGCTCGCTGGTGGTGGTAGCGGTGAAGAGGAGAGAGGGTTGGTTTTGTTTTGTTGTTTTTTTTTCTTTTTTCTTTTATTCAATGGATCTGAACTTGGAGTCTTTGGACCTCGGTGGTTTTGGAATATCTACGTGCTGATCCTCTTTGTTGTGGCATATCAGTTCGTTTGGGGAAACCATCCGAAGGCAGCAAGATGTTTCTCGCTATCTTGTACTTCGCTTTGCCCTTAGTGGGTAAGTTGCTGGCATCTGATTTCTGTCTGTACATTGCTTCATAAAGCAAGGCATAGGGTTTGTGGGATAGGATGCCTGACACTTGTCAGTTTATTGTTTAGGCAGAACAGTGAAGTTTCCAGTAGTTTTTACGGCTCTGCCTCAGATCAGTTATCCCAGTCTACATTTAAAAAGCTCTGGGAGATTACAGACTTGGATACTTGCCTATGTAGCCTCTTGTTAAATTGGGTTCTCGCAAGTTACAGGGAAACTTTTTGTTTTAATAAAATAAGGCTGCTTGGGGAGGATGGGGGGGTGACAGGAGCCAGCTGAAGGATTACATCTTCACCTGAGTCTGGCAGCCTGCCCGACTGTGAGTGGTTTGCAGCCCAAACTGGTTTCTTTTCCATTGGAGATGTTTGCGTTTCCATCTGTGTGCGTCTGAGGGAGCGTGACAGGGGGGCATGATGGAGAGGAGAGAGTTAATGTAGTTTGCTTTGTTCTCCTGCAAAAGCATCATACGGAGAGAAATGGAGAGGGGGGAGTCATAAATTCTACGTTTAAGATACATGTAGAATAAGCAAAAGTGAGTATAGCCTTTGAAAAGTGACTGACGCAAAAGAGAGGCTAATATCAATCACTGAGGATACTTATCTCTCTGAGCGGGTTGTTCGTGGATGTAATTGAAATTACAGCAAAGCTCTTGTGGAAAGTGAGGCCGAGTATTTAACCCCTCAATTAAACACTCTAATGGGAAGGTTATTTGTTTCAACAAAGTGGATCTAAAGAATAGTGAAAGCTTGTTTTCTCAGGCACATTAACCCCTGTGGGTTTTCTTTCCTTTTTTTTGTGTTTTCTCGTAAATCAACCAACAGTGTTAAAACATACCGTTTCCTTGGACTCTCACAAAAGCGGATCTGAGACCGTGAAAACCCCATGTGCTTTTTCCTAAGGTGTAGCATGAAGCCTGGAGGTTTTGCAAGGTGCTGCCCATGGGGCTGGCTGTGCACGTGCTATGTGAGGAGAGGTGCCTTGTGCTTCCCCGCTGCCTGCTTTGGAGCCCGGGTTAAATCAGCCTCATCCCTCAACGAGAGTTTGTTGGTTTGTGTCTCCCCTTTCTAGATGTACTTTTGTCGGCAGAAGTCAGTGGGCTGCCTGGAGGTGACCGCTTGGATTGCGTGAAAGCCAGCGATCAGTGTCTCAAGGAGCAGAGCTGTAGTACTAAATTCAGGACACTGAGGCAGTGTGTAGCCGGCAAAGAGAGCAACTTCAGCCGGGCGACGGGCCTGGAGGCAAAGGACGAATGCAAAAGCGCCATGGAAGCTCTCAAGCAGAAATCTCTCTACAACTGCCGCTGTAAGAGGGGCATGAAGAAGGAGAAAAACTGCCTACGCATTTATTGGAGCATGTACCAGAGTTTACAGGGTACGTTGCAAAGCACAGAAATGTTTTGTTCCCCTAATGCAGCGTGTGATTTCGCAGCCCCTCACATCCACAGCTAGCTACTGCCACTGAGGCTAAAACTGAGGGTCTGACCCCGTAATTCACATTGTGCTCTTCAGCTGCAGACTGAGGACCTTTCATCTGACTCAAGAACAGCTGCTGCTCCGTCTCCTGTTGTTGGGAAATCCCCAATGAGGGTTTCCTTCAGGGGACCCAGCTGACCTTTCTAAACCAGAGCCAAAAGATAAGGGCACTAGAAAGTGCAAAAGCTACAAAAACAATCATTTGGAGACATTTTACCTAGTAATATTTAAGCTTCTTAAGTAGGGCTCACCTTAGAATATCACAGGACACTGGGATTAGTTTCTTAGCTCTTTCCTGAAAGTTAAATGTAATATGAAGAAGAGCATTCTTTTAAGGGAATGTTTATTCTTTCCTTTCCTGTATTTACTAGCAACGTTCCCTGGGCATGCTGAGGCAGGAAAAAAAAATTTGTTTGTGCTTCCTAAAGCATGTAGAAGTGCCAGTTAGAAGGGATATGACAGTGATTGACTCGGGACTTCTGTTCTTGATGTCACTGGCAGATTTCCCATCGTCTACTGAGAACAGTCAGGTCCTTATATGAGATGTCTCACTTTTAGCACTGTTTTGGTTTGGCCCTGGAGCTGAAGATGCAATCTTTCACTTCTGTGTGGTCCCCATTTAATCCTTTTCTGTAGCTGCTTCTGCAAAAAGGGAAGTAATCCCTGTCTGTTCATTTATCCAAGCATCAACTGGAATGTTTTAATGAGTATATATTTTTTATATTTTGAGTATATATTCTGGCTTTTGTAATAAATTACACTACTCTTGGACTGCATCATAAAGTTTCCCTTCTGACAGCATCTTGTTAGGAGTGTTTTATTCCAAAGATGCTAGGTTTTGGCTATTACCTGGGCTGCTCCTCTGAAAAAAAAAGCTCTGCTGTTAGGATGAATGAAGAGGAGCATCCTTGCTGCAGCTTCTCTCCTGCTGTAAACAACAGAGTATTATCCTGAATTCTTGTATTAAAAAAAAAAAAATTCAAATATTTTTTGTCTTTAGGAAATGACTTGCTTGAAGATTCCCCTTATGAACCAGTTAACAGCAGACTATCAGACATATTCAGGCTAGCACCAATTGTATCAGGTAAGGAGACTTAAAATTACAACCTGCTGCTTTGTAGTTGAACTATGGAACTTTCAAGCAATACTCTCTTAAATAAAAAGAAATGTTTATGGCTTTCTAGATTTAGGAGGTTCATGATATAGTTGCACAAAAGAAAATACTAATTGGCTTTGAAATAATAACTAAACCTGAAAGAATGCTTGGCAGGATGGCAATTTGTATTCTTTTTGAGTCATTCTTGACAATAAATGCTAAATTTTCCTATAGGTGGCAATCTGATTCCCTGTGTTCCTAATCTACAAAGTAGTTCCTTTTGGGAACGTGGTCAGTGCCAGTTACCTCCCATAGACATTAAAGAAGATCAGAAGATAAATCTTTCAAAAGTTTGCATAAGGGAATGCTTTACGGTTTCGTACATTTTTGTTGAAAAAAAAAATTTCAGAATTAGGGCATGTCTTCTTTTCTGGAACTGCTGCCTGTTTAAAGAGCCTGTTCACAATTTCCTTTTTTTTATAGTTTTCCTCTGAACATTTTTTTGATGATGTATGTCTGTCTTTCAGAACTTGCTTGCAGTAATTTGAATACATTTCTCAGTAATTAAATGATGCTGTTTGTTTACCAGCTTAAGTTACACTCATTTTGCATTATATTTATTGAAGCAATGAATTTTGGGCATTGACGGGGGTTATGGGTTGGAATTAATTTCATTTTTCTGAGTTTCAGAAAGTCTTATAAGGATGCAGTCTGTACTCAGGACCTTTTTTTGTTTAGTTACATAAAAATTGAATGTGCACAGTATAATGTGTAAGACTGACAGTGTTGAAGCTGTAGTTAACTGAGATGCTACAGATAAGCATTAGTAGATTGCTCTTTAAAAGAAAGAAGGAAAGACCAGAGGGAGTGCCTTGACCAATTTTCAGAAGTACTTGCACTTTTTAGGACCCTAAGTCTCATTAAAAGCCAGGGGGACTTATGTTGTTAAGTATATAATGGTACAGGTTTTCAAAAGCATATAGACACATAAAATGTAGATAACTGCCCATTGGGATTTTCAGAAAGGACTAAGTGATTTAAATAGGTATTAGATGCCCAGGCAGTTTTAAAAATCCTAAGTGCTTAATGCATCTTCAGGTGTCTTAATGCCTTTGAAAATCAGCCTTTTAGTCACTTTTCAAGGTGTGACTTGAGATCCAAATCACGTACATCTTTTGAAAGCATTACCCTAGTTTGGTGAATAAGTGTGTTGGAGAAATAGTAGAGAACAAAGATTAATTTCTGAAAATTCCTTATTTTATGTTTTATTCCTTAAAGTCCCCAACTTAATACAAAACCAAGACAAAATCAATACAGAGGAATTCCAGGCTGTTTTCCTAAAGTTTATGGTCAACCTGCTGAGGGCCAAATTCTAACCTACCTCAGCGGTTTTATGGTCTCCACAGAAATATCCTACGTACACTCTGCCTTTCTGTTATTTTTTAGACTTCCCATTTACTTGCAAAGTAATTATCTTCAAAATGTAATATTTTTTTCCTACCTGTTCTGTGCAACAATGAAGTAAGATGTAGTTGCCAACAAGTAACGTCTGTCCTACTACAGTCACTTAAGATGCTTGTGGACTGGTTAGGACTCATTCTGTGTTGCTAGTGCTCCCCAAATTGCTGTTCACTTTGTCAGAAATTTTAGGTTTACAAGGATTGGAGGCCTAGATTCACAGGGAGCAAGAAACAAAAGTTGTGATACAGTGGAAAAACACCAGTATTTGGAAGCATTGTCATCAGAAAAAGATTAGCAAAAGCATTTTTCTTATTGTCATGGTTACTACTGCATGTTACATTCTTTGAAGCTGCCTAGTCTTACAGATTTTTTTGCAAGGCTCTGCAAATACCCAAACAGCAGAACTGGGTAAGATTTTTATATCTTGATTAAAACAACAAAAAAACCCCCCTGTACAAACAGTGTTGGCTGGGGTTTCATAACTGGTGTTCTGCTAATGTGGTCAAACAACAGTTTTTATGGTACATAAAAGGGGAAAAACATTGTCTAAAATGACTGTTTTGTGTGTTACATAAGCCTTTTGTAGGATACGTAGTCTAAGAAATTGAGGACAGTTTTTAAAAGCACTTAAAGTTGATCAAATTCTATATTGAAAGATGTTCAAAATTGTATCCTCTATGGAAACAGGATGCCACTTTTTCAGTAATCATTCAAGCATCAATATAATGATTTGAAATAAACATCAGAAATATATTTCTAGACCTGTGGCTAGGTTTTGTAGTTTCTCTGTAGTTCCCGTTATGCTACTGGAACAAGTGATGCAGTTGTGTTACTAAAGTGAAGCTTAGCTTCATATTTTTAAGTGGTCTACGTTATCCTGGGACTGGTGATGTAGTTAGTCTAGAACTAGAAGGACAAGCTAAGTATTACATATAAAATTTAAAACAATGTCCAACAACACAGAAATTAAAAATCTAAACCCACAAAATTGTTTGTCTTGGTACTAGCTGTTAAGCCCAGGGTATCATATATTTAGATAACCAACAAGTGTGAATTTTGCATTTGAATCACTACTAAATTTGCGAGGAAAGTGTAATTTATAAAAAAAATAATTGATGGCTAAAATAGGAATGTGAGTTCAGTGTTTGATTTACTTATGGTGACGCATGCTGAGTATTCATCGGTCTGATCTTCCTTCCTTTCCATCTACACTTTAAGTTCATAATTCATCTCCTTCTATAAAGGTAGTCCTCTGACACCTCACCTGGCCAAATCCAGGACTCAGAGTCTTTCCAGTTGAAGGACAGGGCTGTCTCTTTTTTTTTTTTTTTTTTTTTTTTTTTTGTTTTGGGCATGTCTAGATCTGAATTTTCTTTAGAACTACTATGTCTGATGTGGTGCTTCTGCCTCAAGGGTGTGAATTTCTTGCTAGTAGGCAGCACTTCAAATTACTGAGAACTTGTGTGTGTGTTTTAGAGAGTATCAGATTTAGTTTAGCTATTGCAATGTAGAGATTTTGCTTAAACAGACATTTTTGCTTAAACCTTAACAACTTCTGAGAGGCGAAACATTGTAAGGCCATTGACTTCTGTCACAACTACAGTAAATGCAAAATCTGTTGATTGGATTTCAGAGGTAAGTTTCACACCAAATTAAGGATAGATGCCTGAATTAGTCACTTGTTAAAGCAATCTACAGCTTTTTAATACCTGGGGAACAGATTGCCTCTTGAATTTGTATTGTATTTGACACTGAGCCTTGCCACTGGAAGGCATCTTATTGTTTTGGTATCAACTGATACAGTATGGTGGTCATCTCTGTGGCATGTTGTAAGAAAATATCCTGCTTGGAAACTGTAGCTTCATGTACCTGTAGAAATACTTCAAAAAGAAACGTTTCTGAAATGTCCATTCATTTCAACACAAAATGGAGAGCCACTAAAGCTGAGTAGAATGCCTTAAGCCATATCTGTGAAGTGGTGTAAATAGAATACTTAATATTAAAATGAATTGACTATTTAGATCAACGTATTCAGGATGACATAATGCTCTCCTCCTCTGGATTAACTTTTAAATTGCCTGGTTAATTACACCTTATTATGCCATTGTTCAGCTTTGTGCATCTTTTCTTCTTTCTTTTACATCTATTATGTTCAGAAATAATCTTAGAGAGAGGCTACGTAAATTGGAATATTTCTTAAAACATGTAGGTTTTGCTGGTAATCTGGGGAGAACTGGTCAGTTACGTACTACTAGTTATGTTTTGTTTCTAGTTGCTAAAATGCAAGACAGGTAGAAATTAATTATTTTGCTGATATTTGTTTTTAGTGTAGTAAACTGTTTTTGCAAAGTGCCTTTTGTGTCATTAGCAAATGAGAGAAAGAAACTGGCTCATATCACTATATGTCAAAAGGAGTGTTTCCTGATTATTCTGCCCTCATTAGAGGCTGTTTACTCTCTAAAAACTCTGAGAATCTTCTGTTGCAGAAGGTATCTGGAAGCTTAGATTTAGAAAAGGGTGTATTTTGTATTTATTATGGTAAATTTGTTAATTAAAACCCAGAGTTCAGTAGACAGCACACCACCTAGGCTTCTTACTGGGGTGTAGCAATCCACGTTAGAACATGGGTACCAGAGCACGTGGAGTTAGCATGTTTGACTGCCATACTGAACAAGCTATAAGTCCAAATGCAAATCATTGTGGTGGGTAAGATGGCCTGTTATTGTATTTAAAAAGTTGAGACTATAAAAAGTTAGCGTTTCTGGAAGTCTCAGAAGGGAGTGTGTGCTGGTGGCATTTAAATTAGGCAGTCATGTATGCTCCTGTAGGATTTCATGAAGACGGGTGTGGGTCTCCCTCTAGTATCTCTACATTGTTTAGAAGGAGAGTGGATTAGTTAGTCTTACCATTGGCATTCACAGATCAGAAAGTTGATGCTGGGACAGAATGAAGTCTAGTACGCAAAACAATTCCTTCAATATTTGACACCAGAGGAAACTTCCCTCTCCACAGCATAAAACCTGCTCTGAGTATTGATGACAGCTATCTGGCCCCTCCCCATTATTTTATCCTTCCCAGGGATGGTGTAGAAACATCACAGAGAATGGACTGCATGTGTTTCCTTTGGAAAAGTTGCTCTCGGCAAAGACGGGGGAGAAAGGTTGGGGTTTTCAATATGAATTCTCAGGATCCAGAGAAACAGATCTTCCTTGTCTGGGTGCTTAAGGTCCTTTAGGACTCCTCATACCTTCTCTTTCTGCTGCTTGTGTAAATAGGGGCTGTAACACTAGAAAACACTGTGTCATAGTGAATTAACTTTGCCCAAACTTTAATAACCCCAAAATTCTTTTAATCAAGAATTGAATGTTTCCCATTAGCCTTTGTAATTCTTGAACTAATGTAAGAGCTGTGTTCTGGGTAGTAAGTCCGTAACACTTCAATTATAATTTGCTTCTTTTTTTCCTACCAGGAAAATAACTTTTGTTTTGTGGAATCTATATATACTATTTTTTAAATTGTTTATCAAAAAGGTAAGTCAGAATAGAGACAACATTTTGACTGTTTTTTTCCTTTTGGGGTTTGTGGCATGTGAATTAGTGACTTCTCCGATGAATTAATACTGTGTGACATCTCCAATTTCTACTGCCTGAGGCCTCTAATCCTGGTTCTATCCCTGAAACTGTGTATATTTCAAACACTACATATTTCTCTAATTTAACACTATGGCTTTTTCTGACCTTTCTGTACGAGTATTTGAGGTGCCACATTTCTACAAAGGCAACTCAATTTACAAAATATTAAAAATGTTGATTTCTCTTGACTATTTACAATGTTCTTTTTAGCTCTTGCCTCCCATATCATTGCAGTTTATTTAAAAAAAAATGAGATCCTTCATGTTAGTTACCTTGCACATTCACCCGATTTCATAAACAACAAACCAGATCTTATTAAGTTAATAGGAGTCTTGCAATCTGATTCTGTTCCCACAGAAGTAAGCATAACACATCAAAATCTTTTTATTTGATTATGATGTATTCTGTTTCCTGTTGTAATTTTTTGGCTTAGTTCTGTTTTTCTTATGTGAGATTGAACCTTTTGATAACAGAAAAGTAAAAACATTGTTAATTTAGCATGCACTAGGTTGTCACATGCACAGCTATATTTTCCTTTGTAAAGTAATACATTAAAATAATAGCCCTTGGACCAATATATAATATTGGTTTTACAATTACAAATCCAGACCAACTCTGTTTTCCCCAGTGAGAATTTGTGGCTCTTTGCCTATTGCAAGAAAAAACCCAAACAACACAGTCATCTATTTTAGCTGCATTTAACAAAATGAAAATAGTTTGACAAAAATAAATCTAACATAGGCATGTACAGTGTTTTTGTTCTTTGACATTTCTGTCTCTAGATGTTCTTTGCAGAGACAACTAGGCTGGCTTCCAGTCAGATAACAGGTTATCAAGGGTGCATAGATACTAGTTGCTGATTTCCACTTCTGCATTTTCATAATCAGATTGGACTTCACACAAAAGAAAATCGCTTGGGTGACTGTTGGCTTGCAGGAGCTCTTTGAATTTCCTGTTTTCTGTATTTCTTGAAGCTAGATCTGATTATGAGAGGGGAATTAAGTACCTTGCTGAAGTAACTGATTGACTAGCTTATAAAGGTAGTGCCTCGCACTTAACTTCATCAGGAACATGAAGAGGCCTTGAAACCCCGTACAGGAATGTGGAAATACCCTCAGGTTAGTCCAGATTTCTTTCCTTGGTGAGATTATTGGAACATTTTTGGTCATTTCTTTGAGGCTCCGTAAAACAGAAGAAAAGGTCTTTGTTCCTCAAGTATTTAAAATACACAACTTAGAGCAAATGTAGAGTTCCTGTTTGTCCCAGTATTCTAGGCAGGCATTGACAACCTCTTTCAACATGGGAAACAAGATGAAATCCATTCCATGAAAGGAGGAGGCATCTGATGATACCACACAGAGCAGTTATGTATGAATATTCAGTGCCTCCTTGAATGCTGGGAGTAGTAAGAGAGAATGTTTAAGAGTCTTGAAGGAAACTTAAAGGAGAGCCTTCTCCTGAAGCCTCAAAGGGAGGAGTTGGGAGGTGGCTAGTTGAATAAGCATGGCCAGGCATATTACTTAGAATGTATAATGTATACAGCGAGCCACACCTTTCCTTTGGCTATCAGAATTTGGAGAGCAGAATTGCCATCCTTTAAATCTGTATCTTTGCAGGAGAGCCGCAATTATAGTGTGGTGGGCCAGATTTCAAATGAGCACATGCGCGTGCGCTGTTGAGCAACAAATTCTATATTCTTGTTTCGTGTTACAGGCCAGCTTTATGGTTTGAGTAAGTGCCACACTAGTTCCTCTGAAATAGGAGCAAAAGCACACAGGTACTGCTGGTGGTATTGGTGGGATCACGAGGAGAGATCAGGTACTCACTAGTCACTGAGGAGGGAAGCAAGAGTCTGGTTACCTATGGGGAGAGGTGCCACCATTTCAAGGACATGATGAGCAGGAGCAGGCATGGGCTGCCAGGGGACCTTAGAATAACAGAACTTGCCAGGAAGTTCCCAGTTTTGTCGGGTACCTGCAGACTCTGCTGCGTTGCAAGGGTAGGCTGGGCACAACCAGCCTGCTAATGGGGCTGCTGAAGGCATGACGTGGTGAGAGTGAGAAAAAGCCCGTGGTTCATGTGGCATGCTGGCTCTGTACGTGTGAAAAAAAAAAAAATTAAACTTTATTTTTATAACCCTATTTGTGTTTGACTCTCAGAGATAACTTTGGCAGTGCTGGAAGAGCCAGTGGTATCTGTCAGGAGCTGACAGTATGTTAAAAATGCTAAGAGTAAAATGCCTGTGTGTGATGAAAAGAAATAAGAATTTCTGGATCGTAAGGCAGAATTTATTTGTGATAAGTATCCAACATTTCTTATTTGAAGCTGTACATTGTATCATTTTGACCTTGGAAAGGAACGTGTTTACAGCTTTGATTTTTATAAATGTGACCATATTTGCTTATGAAAACTAATTCTGTAATTTATTTTATTATTTTTTTGTATTATTTTTATATTCTTGCAGTTTCTGTGGATGAAACTAATGCAGCAGCTATGCTGTCAGTAAAGTTAGGGCATTAACACAGTGAAGTTATTTTTGGAATAGTTCTTTAGTGACTATGATGCTTTGACAATTTTTATAAATGTCAGGCTATTGTCCTGTACGATCTGCACTCAGCCTGAAATTTAACATGAGAGATGCATGACGCAAAGTGTAATGGCATAGAGATAGTTCTTCCTGCATAGAAATTTGCAGAAATGATGGGTTGTAAAGAGAATTGAAGATATCAAACAATTTGAGTAAGAACCTATAAATAAAGATGAATTTCTGCATTCACTGGTTATACGATTTTATCACTGTCTGGTGTCCATAAAATGCATCTTCCCATTAAAGTTTTGTCATGCAGCTGATGAGGTTCAGAAGTGTTAAAAGCTTCCACTCTCTTCCTTTTCAATTCTGCATCCTAAATCCAGTACTAAAGCTCAGTTCACAAAACTAGAAATTGCTGTTTCCCTGTTCCTCCTCTGCAAGAGGCACTATCTGATTCTCTCTGCTCCTCAGTCCTCGAGCTAATAACCATAACTCATTCCTGCCTTGACATATATATATATATGTATGTATGTATATACTCTCACCTTTTCCATATACCACCATCCTTTCTTTGATTGTCAACTTTGCTCTCTCTGAACTGTAACTTCACCCAATCCCCTCTGGCTGTGGCTTCCATCACTGGAGCATGGAGTTGCTCTGGTGTCCATCTTACCTACTAATTTCTCATCAATCTGACAACAGTTTTTCCCTTTCTTTTTTACGACAGGCTTGTCTTTTCTCTCCTGTCTCATGTCTTTGCTTTGCAGCCCGCCTCTGCCCTCTACCCTGCTCTCCCTTTCTCCGTTCGCCCAACACCTCCCTGTCCTCCCTCGTCCGGGACCTCTGGTGAGGCAACGCCTTCTCTGCTTCTTGAAAGCTTGCCTTAAGCTCTGCTTTTTCCAGCATTCTCCAAACTGTTCTCTCGTGCTCCCTGTAAAGAACTTGAGATGTGGTCTAATGAAAGAAATTGTTCCTGAGTAATGGAACTAATGAAGCCTGGTTTCCTACCAGAGTCCTGCATCTCCTGGATGCCCTGTCTCTCCACAGGCAGAGCTCCTGTGCGCTCTCCCGATGCTGTGCCCTCTCCACATGTACAGCTTCATCACTTCACTGGTCCCTAATTCTGTCCCACGCCTCTTGTCTCTGTGGGGCAGCATGTGCTGTGGCTGGCTTGGTGTCACACGCGTGCTGAAGGACCTTATGGACAGGCTGTTAACTGCTCCCTCTTGGAATGGTTTACAGCTGTAGACATGCCTGCCTTGTCCTCAGCAGACGGGTCTACTTGGGTCTAAAACCTCAAGTTTTTCATAAACTTTGTAAGAACTTCATTCCTCTGTCAAATTTGTTTGAGCATGTCGTATGGGTTAAAAAATCCCTGGGAGCTGCTGGGGTGTGGAGAAGATAGAGAAGACAGAGATATTCAATTTACCCACATTTCCTTGAAAAATTAGGATTAGAAAAAGCAAATACGGTTCCTGTCATATCAGTAAGCATTAGACTGTGACATATCTCAGTCTAGTCTCATAAAACATCTAGTGTGTTTTGCAAGTGATATAAATAAACATGCAGTGGACTTGAAACATACAGACAATTAAGTACAGTTGATGGCTGACAGTTGTATTACATAATTGAGCATCTTAGGATTCTCAAAATGGGAACGAATTCATTTAGGTTAGATGGCATGAAGATTATTTATTCAGATTTAGAAATGAAAAAAGAAAGAAAGGATCCATCCAAAAGCTGTTATATATTAATATATACATTGTATTTGACTATTTGGATGATACAACATCGTATTTACAAATGACACTGCGCTTGTTAAGAGTCCTGTTCTTTTTCAGATGGAATATTTTTAGGATTAAGGATTAGTTTTGCTGATGTTTGTTGTGGTAAGGTCCTAAACAAAATTAAGAAAGGTGGTACTAGCATTTGGTAGTAGTTTCAAAGAATTCATGTCCATTTACCCAGACTTCCCCAGGCTTGCTGCTTGCAAATAGTGGAAAGTATTCTGCACAGCAGTGGCTTTGCATTAATGAATGCTTAAGCAGCAGATTAAAATGTCTGTTTAAGAAATGGTTAGGATTATATAATAACACAAGTCTGGGATACTAATAATAGTGAAGATAATTTTATTGAGCAGATTAAGTGCAATTAGATCTCAACTACAGAATATTTAAATACAATACCAGATCAAAAGTCAGTCCCTGCAGCTTTACTTGCTTTCCTTTACACCTACAGGTTCAGCACCTGACAGCAAAGTAAATTATCATTTTTATAGTTCATTTTATATCGCTATGGGAGTGTACATCATGCTATCCATTAGGACTCAGACAAGTCTTTTCTCCACATACGCAGTCATGAAACAAGACGTGATCGAAGACAGCAAGGTGTCTCCACTATTTGAAATTCTATTAGAAATTGATAAATTTGCTTGTCAGAATTCTTTAAAGGGTTGCATAGACATGAACTGCCTCCAGTATTCTCGTTTGAAAACTCATGAAAATTATAGCTTTATAATAAACCCTTGTAGATTGAGAAATTGGGCCAGTTCTTTCTCTTGTAATCTGTTTATGTAATTTTAGTCTCCTAAATAGTGAAATGGAGACACAAACTTCCAGTGGTTGATAACACTTATGAACTGATGAAGTAAACTGCTTTGATCCTTTGAGAGGTCAAACTGTGTGTGTTTCTGAGCAAACATTCCCCAAGGCTGCTGATGCGTGAGATGTCTCTTCCTCTTGCCAAATGTCCCACCTTCGCAATAGAAGATTAAAGGAGACTTGCAAAGAAACATGGTACGTTAGTGTATTTAGTCTTGTCTAAATTGGTGTGAGAATTGTTGAACACAGGATTTTATGGGTTTTTTTAAAACTTTTGCACTGTTTAAAAATATCTAGATATCTCTCTTCTGGCTTGGATAGAAAGTGAATATATTAACTTTAACTGCACTAATGTTTAGGGAGAAAGGCATACAATGTTTTTTAATTTAGTAAAAAGAGAATTATTTGAATCTGACTTGGAGCTTCATTTAGCTTTTTAATACATTTCTTCTGTATAGCTAAAAATATCTTCACGCCCTTGACCTTTCTCTAAGAGCTGTTGGAAGATTAAAAAGCATAAATGAGAATAAATTTAGAATTAGCCTATTTGAAGAAAAATAGTACTAAATGCCTTAGCTGTCCACAAAATGGTATGAAGTTGTCAGTCCTCCAACATGTCCAGCCTGGCAGAACTAAGCAAAGCAATCTGCTATGAGAGCAGGACTCTAGTAGTCCTAGAAATGAGGAGGTAGTTCATTTTTCATTCTCACCCAAACCTTGATCTCCTTGTGGAAGCTGACAACAATGGTGCCAATTATAATGATGATTTTGATAGCTCAGATATCTATCCCTTAATATACCCCTTTCCTCTCAGCTTGTTCTGTGTAGTTCACCATGCAGCTGTATAAATGCTTTTGGTCATTACCCTCTTGACCTGTATTTGAACTAGCGACTCGAAGGTGAGGTTGTCCATATATTAAGGACATTGTTAATGGCATAACTACAGCCATAAACGGTGAATAATTGTGATGGTTGAGCTTTATTTATTTATTTATTCATTACAAAATGTGTCGGCATCTGGGCATCTTTGGCATTACAGGGATACTTCTGAAAACAGGTGACGTTTAGTGATACCCACTGCTAGCAGCCACTCTGCAGTGTTCTTAATAAGCTACTTTAAATTATTCACTTAGCAAGACAGAGGATGGTTGCACTTGTGAAGCTGTCATCTTTAGAGCTTAGGTACTGCATTGCTGTGCAATAATTATACAGTCTGGTACTAGCTTTCATTTATGCTAATTGCAAGTAAGCGTATAAATTCTTCAGATTATTAAAAAGAGAGTTATCTCCTTCCTGTTGTGTTAGCTCAAGGATTTAAATGTTGTAAACTTTCAGTCCTCCTTTAAAGGCAAAATGTCACTATAAAAATCTTTCAGATATCAATAATCTGATAAGAAACAAAAAACATTCTGCTTTGTCTTTCAAAATTGTATTTGTAGCATTGCAAATGTGTATTCTGATTTTTATCATTATTTTAAATTATTTTGGTGATTTAAATATGTACTTAATCCTACACAGACAGACATAATAAAACTAAAATCATACCTAAAAGATAATCAATAAGTGACTATATCTAGGACACTAACAGAAGGCAAAAGAAATTGATTTAATAAACGGCAGTGTTTTCTCTAAGGCTTTTCTCAGTAGGATCTTCAGAAAAAACCCACAGATTTCTGTAATGCAGGCAGTATGCAATAACTGGTCTAGACTGTGAAGAGAAACATAATTTACAAATTACAGAATTAATTATTTTGTTGCAAAAAGAATAAAATAGAGCCAATAGTTAGCTCCCCTTGAGTGGTAATATGTGCTAATTGAAGGACTTGGTATTGCTTTGTCAGAGTCAATATTTAAGCTTGTAGAATACTTAAAGTGGCTAGTTTCTTTCTTTAGCCAGAATGAGAAATATAATAAATTATTCTGGACCAGGACTGTGGTGAGAAGAGCTACTTCCCACTGCAGCTAACAGAATGGGAGACGTGTAAAGCGTTTGTAACAGATAGCCCCTCTACCTACAGAGCAGGCTGTACTACTTTTATAAAAAAAATAGATTAGGGTGATAATCCATAATGTTCCTGAACTAGAATGCTACGTGTTGAACAAGCTCAGAGTCTCAGGGAGCATGTCATAGAGAATTAAGGTTTATTACTTATCCTTCCTTGTAGTTTTCATAATTTTAAAAGGATTTCTAATATTTGAAATATGTTTAAACTCAGAAAACCTTGGTATTTCACAGTAATACTTTACAAATCATCTTTTTCCCAGATTGTAGCTGAGTGCACTGGTCTAATTCTGGGTAATGCCTTTTTGTTGTGTGACACAATAAAACAGAAAAGTATTTTAACAAAATTCTAGAAATTACTGTGCATATTAGGAGTGATTTATTAGACTTCATATCTGGAAAGCTGGAAAGGTTTTTTAAAGATGTGAACTTCTCAGATGTGTATTATTAGTGTGCAGTAAATGTATTATTTTGAACTATTTATTTTTAAAGAGTGGCAAAAGTATTAAAATCCTTCTCTAAATCACTCTACAGCTATTTAAAGACAAGGTTTTGGCTAGCTGCCCGAAATACTGTATGGTAGGTATTTAGGAAGATGAGAAGGTTTCTTTGAGGTATTTTTACCACTGGAGGACTCCTGCTGTTTACATTTCTTCTGTACAGTTTAGAGCACCCCAGATTTGCTTTAAATCATTGAGCTCACCTGCAAGGTGGGGGTGTACTGGTGTTGGAAGAGGTTCAGCCAGCATGTTTCCCATAGAAGATCTTGTTAATTTTAATTGGCAAATGAAACATTTATCTATTTCACATTATAACACCCCAGTGCTAACATGGGTTGTTTCTCATTGCATTTACTGATAGCATGAGAAGCTGCATGGTTTGTAGAAGATGTGGCTGAGTTCATTCTTTTGACTGTGTTACCCTTAGTTGTTTTAAGACTTGAATGAATAGGTGCTGGCAGGGCTCCTAGTTTTTCTTCATGTTAAATGTAGAAGCTGAGCTAATGTATATTTGGCAGGCGCAAGCACTCGGAGGTCAGGAAACTTATGACTTTAGCTTTTTCTCTTTTGTACAATTCCTTTTTGACACTGGCTTGAAATTACATTCAAACACTCCTTTTCCAGTATGTGATATGAATCAATGTTGTACCAGTGCCTAAGATCACGTTTGCTGATGTACTTAAAACCTGACTAATACATATATTAAAGGGAGAGCTAAGGTACAAGCACATCTCTAATTCTGGGCCTGACTGGAAAATTTATTTTCATAAATCATGCAACAGCAGGTTTACTGAAAGGAAGGTTAGGAAGCTCATTTGTGTAAACTTCCAGGCTTTTCTCCCAAAATAGCTCTTTTCCATTGGAAAAAATGCAGTTACCCTAATTTCCTGACTGTATTCAAGGTACTTCAGTCTGTGAGGCTGCATTTTTCTTCCTGCTAGGGGTTTTCAAAACCTTTGCAGGTGGTATCAGAAGGGCGACCAGTTTGTACCATACTGTTTTTTTTAGAAAGGACTGTACAGAAGAGAGATGTGCGTGTGCGTATCTGTTCATAGAGCTGAACAGCGCGTTGCAATTTGTAAGAAGCCAAACCTCTCGTAGTCCAATGTGGTGTCCTTAAAACATAGGATGTTAGGTCAGCGTGTTTTTAAAGACACTAGCAGCGCAAGGCCAAATATTCTCAAAGAAGTATTTGCTGCAGTTGGATTGCCAGCTGTATCACAGTTGATTTCCTTGTACTAATTCTTCTGTCTGTACCTGTTGCATCACAGTGAAAAGACATACAGGGTGTAACTTGGTGGGAAACAAGTATGCAGTAGTCCCATCTCATATCTGGCTTTCAGAGCCCATTTATTTTATTAAAGTTAATAAACTAAATTGTACTTCAGATAGACAATCATGCCACTGTTTTATTTAGTAGAACAAACAAGGAAGAGCCAAGTTGCGTTTGCTTCATGAGGAAAATCTGTCTTTTGTTGTTTAGAGAATGTATCCTGTGATGACTGTCATACAGCATAAATTTTGATGCTGTACTTAGAATTTAAATACCTGAATTTCTGTCAGTTTCTTTTCTTCATTGGTGACAAGTAAATGTTGAATAATCAATTGAAATATATTTTTTAAAAAGTAACATCTGAAATGAGGCAGACTATTAGAAGGGAAGAATGCAACATTTTGCATGTGAATAAAATGAAAGAATTTGTAAAACTCTAAATTGGAGAGCTTCAGATAGTGTAAAAGACACATTTAAACAGAAAATCCTCTGCTTTCACTCTCCTTTCATGTGTACCCTCCTTTTGGTACTCCACTAAGTACCAAAACTTGAGACTTGGCAGCATCTTCCTGGAGGAGAATGTGTAGTGCCTCTATTTGGTGTTGGAGAGAAAGAAATGACCAGTTTGCTTTTTAATGCAGTAGACTTCCATAAACACTGGTATTATGTTATATTTTAATACAATCAATCCTCATGTCTAAGCGTAAACATTTGTTTCTATTTTCACTAGTTGTCAGCTGGTTCCTAATGGGAAGCTTAGAGATGTGTTACAGAGAAATTTGGTCATATGGAGACCAGTGAAACTGCAGCAGCCATTTTGCAAGCAAAATAATAGTTCTTAAGGACACTTGGCAGAGGACGAGAAGTGATAATTGCATGTTTAAACCTGTTTATTTTACCAGGTCATGTTGTTCTTTGAAGAATATATGTTACAGTAATTATAGTAGTATGCCAATTACTTCTTTTAATTACACATTTTTTTTTAACGTGGGGTTAGATCGGCTCCTGTGAAATTGACTTCTCATTGTTTTTCCATTCATGTATGGTGGAAACACTGGAGCAAAATACATTTTGAATTATTTTTTCTCTTCATCTGGAAAGATTTTTTTTTTTTTTTTTAATCTGGAGCACCCGTATTCATGGCATTGGATGATGACAAATATTTGTTGTAGAATATGTTTTATAGTTAACTGCAGAAGAGTGTTTTCTCTTGCTTTTAGTCACAGGATGCCCATTTACATTCTATTATCAGGGTCTCATTGTGAGTACTGTAGGCCCTCAGCTACTATTGAGTATCCAGTTGTTTTCCATCAGAGTTGGATCAAAATCAGCTTCACTAGATCAGATTTTTAGTTCCTCCTTGGGCAAAATTTTTGTTAAGATCAAATGAAGCTTTCCCAAGCAAGCTGCAGAATGTAACCACTGTCAACAATGATGTTTCTTTGTGCATTCTAGGTTGCAAATATACCTTATACCTTGTCTGTGCGACCTCGAGGCAATTTGATTAATTGCATCTTTTGGAACTCCATATGTGTGTTGTGCCTGCTTTATTCACACATAAAAGGGACACAGCTATTACCTTCCCTCTAAGTTATGTGAGGAAAGAGGATTGTGTTTACCCTCTGTGGTATATTTTTAAGCTCCATAACATTTAAAAAAATATTTTTCATGCCTTTGGTCTAATTCTAAATATTATTTTCCATTAGTCATAAAAAATAATGGTTAAAAGCTCTAAGAGGTTTTATGTAGGCTTTCTTGCCGTAGTCTGATGCCTCTGACAGGTAATCCTAGAGAGATCTCTTCCACAAAACAGGACTTGTTTGTGATAATTATTCTCACATGATGACTACTGCTTCTTTGCTTTGAGCAATCTGATAAGGAGACTACATCACGCAGAGTCTGGAAAATTCCTTCCGAGTAGAGCTTTTCCATGTGGGGCGCTCCTGAAATTAGAGATCTGTAATTATTTACAATGCATAGTATATTCTATACCCTCTCTTACATTGATAAAAGTTCATTTGATGAACACGTGTGCGTCACTGTTCAATACCTACCATCTCATACTGCTAGAAGTTCTTAAAGACTGTTTTAGTGACAAAATTGATTTTTGCAAGCACTTTAATGTCCTGTTTATGATGCTTGTCGTGCATCTTATGTGTATTTTAAGCACTGCTCTGATCATCGCCTGACTCTTAAAATTGGTATTCACTTCAGGAGGGTGATCAGGCTTTAGGCAGTTATGGTATAAAAGCTGTATGCCTTGTGCTATCAGGAACAAATAGTACTGAGACCCTGTGTGAAATTCATTCATAAAGATGATGACTGCATTTTACTGAACAGAATTGGTGGCCTTATGTTTTTTCCCCTAACTTTATACTACAGATGGAGAGAATTATTTATCTGGAGAACTCAGTTTATAGCTCAGCAATCAGATAGCAGCTGTATTTTCCTCTATTGCCAGATCCCCAGCAACATCTTGTCCTGTTTGTAAAGCCATCTAGTTTATGAAAGTTAGAAGGCTTCCAAACAGAACAAGCTGCTTGTATTTGTAAAGTATACAGCTGCTAGATCCAGAGCTGACGGCACCAGGAGAGCAGTATTCCCATCTTTGTTTAATTGATAATGTTGGCACTTTTCATGCCACCACTCTGAAAAGACTGCAGCTTAGCAGTCACTCTTGCCTGGCTTTGTGCTGGCATGCTCCCAAAGAAAAACAAGATAGCTCTCCTATGGCTGCTTCAGTTCTTCAAGATGCTTTAGTCAGTTGAAGTACACTGCTAACAAAAGATTGAATTACAAGGAAAAGGAGAGAGAGTAACTTCTACACCTTCTAGCTCTCTGTGTAGGAGCATTGAAAGCTAGAGGTCATATATGCAGCAATATACGGTGCTGGGCACAGACCTTAGAAAGTCTCAGGGTTAGACAGTTGAGGTGCTTGCCTACTGGCAAGGTCTTGTAGGACAGCCCCATTGACCACAATATTGAAAAAAATCACAGATATTTATCAAGCAATTATTGGTTTTGATATGGTAAAACAAATTTGGGTGTATTTGTCACAAATACACTTTTTAAGTACCTCAAATTTATAGTATATAAATGCTGTTTGTAATCTATTTCTCTTTGATACTGGTCATTTTTATTATTATAAAACTTTCCTCCATCATTTAAGAATAGGTTGTCTAAAACTTTGATAATTTTTCAATGTTTGATTTAAATTACAAAGTTCAGTATGCTTTCTTTGCACAGCTTATCTGTAGAAAATAAATGATTTATAAATACCTAGTACACCAATATTTAAAAAGCCATGTGTTATCTGAGGAAACTCATGCAGAGAGTCAACAGTTCTACCATAGGAATCAATCAGCATAGTACTGCAAACAAGGGACCTTTTGTACATCTGCAAGTGCAGAACAGCATGAATTTTACAACTGCTGAGTGTACTCCTAAGTTAATTACCATTTAGAGTCTAAATAAAATAATTCCCTATAAAAATTCTGTTGAAAAAAAGTTTAGTGGCATGTAGCATCCTATTTATTATTTATTCAACTATAACTGAAATTGTAGTCAGAACTCAAATTTGCATCACAGAGTGTGGGGAGAAGTGCATCTTTTCAATGGGGCTAATTAGCTTGAGTAGAACAAAGTGCTAATGCGGCTATCTGGAATGGGAATTATTTTATTTAATGTATATTTGTGCTATATAGACACACCCTGTGGTGCCAAAGCCTTATATTTAATAAAGGGGTTGAGAGCAACACACTTGTGCCACTTAAGAGATTTAATACAAAAGAAGCAGCACCATGGCTTAAGAATAATTTAAAACAGTGCAGTGTATAGGGTGCACAGCACTGTTTTAGTGTGTGTATTTAGTGTATAGTGTATATAGACTATACACTAAATAGTATATAGTGTATATAGACTGTAGGAATTATCCTCTAGTGGTGGACACGTGATTCCAAAATTAAGTCATTGAGGAAGAAAAGGTGCCACAGGTGGAAGGCTTCTTTATGAAATCCTGAATCAGCAGATTAGCTGCAGGGAGGAGGTGCTGCGAGTGTTTCCTCCTGTAGTTGAATCTGCACCATCTGCTGATTTCAATGTGCAGTCCTCAGCACCTCTAGTGTCTTTGGTTTTGGCCAGGCTTAATTGAGATAAAACTTTCCAAATGCAAGGAACAGAGGTGTATTTTCTGTGAGGTATCTGGCAAGTGAATTTCCTTCCTCCATTAACTTTTAATTATTATTATATTTTTGCCAATATTATCGAGCTTTCAGATATTTTGCATTGTTTAAAGGAGGTTTGCTTCCATATTAAGCTAAATAAAGCTTGTCAATAGCGTGCTCAACTTTTATTACTCTGTGTAATCACTACTATAGACTATATCAGCTTTCTAGTACTCTGAAATTCTTATCTTTCAAAGTATCAGATCTTCACAGTCGATGTCTGTTGACTCCCTTACAGAGCTGTGTCATTGTTTTTAACCAAAAAAGCTTTAGAAATACTTTTTGTTGCTTTTTACTTTCTCTTACCTACTTTGGGAGAACTCCCATTTTTCTCAAGGATTTGCCTTGCTTGTTGTGTAGTTGAGCACATTGTACGTCTTGCTATGTAAAGCCGTGAAATGTAACTGATGTGGACAAATTCAGAACATTATAGTCTCTAGGGCAGCGACATTGGCATATGTATTATGTTCAAGAAGAAATAATTTATTTTAAAGGTCTATAAAATGACTGTGTTTAATATTTTACTTCTGACTGGATTTAAGAAAAAAATCCATGTTTTCGAGTTAGAGAAATTAGCGTCTGCATTATTTTAGGAAGCACTTGACCACGAAAGTCTTGCTTTGACATAGACTGGGAAAAAAGGAACAAAGGAGGGGCACGTGGATAATTTGCATTCCTTTTCTTTTCTTCTGTTTTGTTTCCAGTGCTAATACATTTTGGTGTTTGTGTTTGGAGGCTTAATAGTATTCTATTGCAATGCCCAAGGGACTTGACTGGGCACGTAATGAATTTAATTTTATTATTACTGTTACTAACAAATCTTTGAGTTTCCAGAGTTTCGGAAAGAGAGTATGTTCTAGGATGTAAACACCTAAGAATGGAAAATAAAGAAGCAAGGAAAACTAACTGAATCCTAACTATCAGCATCTCAGGTGGATGAAGGGGTTTCTTCAGGTTTACCTGCTGCTGTGTTTGGTATTGCCTTGCTCAGGAAAAACTATGATAGTATACGGGAGAAAACTAAACTAGTCTAATTTAAAATTGTTGGGTTGTCTTCTTCCCACTTTAATACTGAACCCAGATGCATCTTGTGCTATTACTGGACAGAGAATTTGTTTATCACCATGCAGCAGAGAAAAATTATAGTTTCTCATAGGTTCTGATAAATTTCTTAAAATTCCATTAATTTATATTTCCTGAATCTTTGTGGAATCTACTTTGGTGAAGCAGAGGTCAAATATAAGTTTAAAATTATTAGCAATGCAGTTACCACTTTTACAGCAGTAAAGCTTCTTGGATGTTGGTTAGGGTTGGAGCATGCCAACAAGAATTCAATACTAGAACTGACTCAGTATCTAAGCTTTTGTTGCATTTCACATCCAGAGATTCTGATTACACAGTATTGTTGGTGCTAATTTAGCATAGTAATCATTATTGGCATTCTTCTATATTTCTTTTTAAAATAGTGTGTTGAAATAAAAGCTAAGTAAGAGCAAGATAGTACGTGCAGTTGGTGTCAGTCACCATCTTGTTTGAATTCAGACCTTCCCTGCTGTAAACATTAAATAGAACCTCTGAAATACCTCATGTATTCTCCACAGGGAATATATAGATGTTGTTTAATTATCAGTTGACTTGTAAATACAGCTCAAAGGAATATCTCAGAAAGTTAGAAAACTATCTGTGAAGATTAGCAACTTGAATACATTGTTGACTTGGGACGTATCAATTGTACTGGAGTATTTGCCTCTGGCTTATTTTGGAGAAAGAAATGGAATATCCCTCTCAAAGAACGGGGCGCTTAAACAAAGTGGTTGTATTACGAATACGTATTTATATCTGTTTCTCTTTTTGCATTTTTTTTTTAATTTTCATAGAGGATATCATATTGTAATTTACCGTTAAATACTCATAGTTTATTTTTCAGCAACATAACTTGAATATAGGAGTGCATGTTTTGGGAAAGATCTTATTCACAATACATGCCTTTCTGGGGACAAATTGTATGGCAATCCGTACTGGTGTCCTGCATCTGTTATACTAGTGAAATTTGTACTGGTTCTCAAGTAGTGTTTGACTATTCTGGATAGCTGCATTTACAGAAGCTCTTTTCATGATGGAAGCTATAAACTATTGCCTTTCTGTCTGATGTGCAGCTGCATCACATCTTCTTTGTTGGGTATTTCACATCTTCTTTGTTGGGTATTTCTTTGATGCAGTTTCAACAATGATCAAATTTATTGGTGACAGAAAAACAGATTGGCCAAGAATGCTCTTGTGGGCAGGCCAAAATGCAATGACTTTGAGAGATTAGAGTGGCAGAGGCCATAGGGAGCAAAGGGAGGTTAGCTGCTCAATAAATATAAAGTTTTGTAAGGCAAGGGTGAAGAGAGATGAAGAAGGATTGGCAATGGGAGGACCTGGCCACATTTGTCACATTAAAGGAAACTCACTTTCCAGACCATTGTCTCAGTTCTGTTTTAACTTGTCTTTTTATGAAAACAAACATTTCAGACTTCACAATCCTAAAATAGCACAGATGGAGTTCAGGAGAGAACTAATCCACAAAATGAAAACTTCTGAGGATACTGATGTAATATCAGTAATTTACATTTCAACTCTCAGAAGATTGACCTTGCCAAGGTATTTGAGGAAAAAAGGCAATCTATATTGCTTTGCTAGACTCGGATAAGTCATCAGTAGCTACTAGAGGGATGTAGTTTAATATATTTTTATATCCCAGAGAGTTTAATAATATAGCCTAAATATTTGTACTTGAATTCCTTATGCCTGAGTTACATGTATTATAATTAAAAAGTAATTCAATTTAGGAAATTCTGAATTGATATAAACTGTGGTATTCACATACTTCTACCAATAACATGCCCTGTTCAGAATTTGGCTTTTAGTTTATGAACAGAAAAGAACATAGTGCTTGAATGTATGCATTTAAAAACATCACTACTAAATAGAGTTGTTTTGTAAATTTAGTATAATCCATAACAATGGAAGACTTCCATAAAAATTGTAAGTTTATTACTAGTGCAAGGCTATTTTTATTATTTTATTTTTACACATACAATCTGTTAGCAAATCAAAGCTGTAAGCATGGTAGCAAAAAGCAGTTCATTCAAATATAAGCAAGTACATGTGGAGTTTCTTTCTGGTCCTATGTTTTCTCCATGGTTCTGTGCGAGCATTGCTAGCATTTATAGCTTTTGTAATAGATAATCATGTTTTTAAGATTTGAAAAGGGAAACGATAAAACTATGGCAGAATGGCCTTGTGTTTTGCATCGTGTTGAAAATGGGAAGTGATCTGCAGCTGATATTCTGAAACTTGTGAATTTCAAGGGATGCTAGCAAAATGTCTAGAAAACTAGTCCTGACAGCACTGGACTGAGATAGTGGAAAACATCTTCAATTGTGCATACTACTTAGAGACAGAATAGATACTGAAGCAAAGAGGATGGCAAGTAGAGGCTTGTTCCTAATCATAAAAAAATAAAGGGAGTCCTAAAGCAGAAAAAATGGCAAATCTTTTTACAGCACGTATCAAAAAAAAAGATAATTCACTAGAGCAAAAATAGAACAATACTGTCATAATTGCTTTCCATGAGGCAGAAAGAAAGGAGATCTGAAGACCTAGAGAAAGGAATTGTACTTTTCTGTCCAGAACCTTTAACATTACTAAGAAACACAGGCCTCTTCCTCAGAAGAAAAACATTTAGGAAACACTGAAAATCACAGATATTTATTTGCAAACCAGAAGCCCAATAAATGCAATTTAGTCTGATTAGTCTGATTTTTGATTACTCGTATTTAAAAATACCCTATTTTTTTTCAAAATTTCTCAAAAATTCTGCCTTAAAAAGAGTTACATTCTAAATTTTAAAGTAAGACCCTAAACTTCAAGCTAAGACTTTAGAGTTTAAAGTTAGGTTTTAAACTTCCTAACTTTGTTACTGACTTATTGTGTCCCTGTCAAGAGATCATACAGCCCCAATGGTTCAGTATTCTCAGTAATGACATGTGGGTATGGAGGAGCAATCTTTGTAAAAATTTTATGGGGCACTCAAATGATAGGCAAAGTGTTTTGTCACTCCTTTTCCGCAGCAGTAGTTATCTTGCAGGGTGAGGTTGAACACTGATATTTTTTCTCTTAAATCGACCCACATTGAGATATCCTAGTTCATCCTTTCTTCATTCAGATATATTTTGTATAAAGAGAAAATAATATCAGAATTGCTGTGATGTGTCCCAGATAAAATATGAAATGTAGTCACTTAATATTTTACTTTTGTACAAAAGACAGATCCTGAGTGGTATTATAAAATGCATTTGGTCCTTCTTTGAAGGATACAGGGAAGAGAAGAGATTTATCTCCCAAGGTCCAAGTTGCAGTGAAGCTGGGATGCAGCTTGTAATGCTTCTGTTTATATAGGAAGAGCTCTTTCTCACTCTCTCTGTGCAGTGCTGTATTCAATACATAGAGCTTCTCAATCCCTCCTTCCTTCTCTCTCTCTGTACCTACACAGAGATATCTGTATCTATCATATATCCCTATCTATGTGTCTATAAATGACTGCCGTAGGCAACTGTGGGTTGCAGAGTGAACAGGGTGCGAGCAGAGGTGTGTAACAGTGCGAGGTGCTGTGCTTTAGAGCGTATCTGTCTGAACTGACCATCTTTGCAGTTAAACCACTTGGTTTGCTCCTTTTCAGCTCAGGCAGTAGTAGGGGTCAGGGCAGGCAGGAATTTGATGTCAGAAGTTGATAAAACGTGCTAATCTTTACTTTTTCTGAGTTAGTGTTGAGTATCATAAGCACCCCTGACCCTACATGAAAGAAAGTACTTCTCCTCCTTGTTCATAGACCCTATCTCTGATCCCTAAATTACATCACTACCAATGAATTCGATTTAATGCAACTAATATCTGGCAGGAACCCCGTAAAGTCACAGTGTAATGATCTGCAACAGGGTGATCTTTCCTCTGTTGTGTCTTGTTGTATTATTTCTTTCTGAATCTTATTTTCTAAAATGAACTGGAAAAGTGCTTGTCTTTTGGGGTTCATATTTTTATTTTATTTTGTTTATAAATGTATCCTGTTTCATAATCTTTCTTCAGAACGTTCTTGTGGGTGGAAAAATAGCCAAACATACTTATTAAGAAAAGATGAAGAAGCTGTATCAGTTGCCTAAAATGTTTATAATGGCTAGATATTCTATCCTGTCTTTTTAATTAGTTTTACAAACGACACCAATTTGCACACTGAGGTTGTCTGGATATTAGAAAGTATTCAAGTGTAAACCAAGCATTAGGATGATGATCCTATGCTATTATTTTAGAAATACCTTCTGGTTTATTCTAAGAAAAGTGGTTTGTTTTTATCTTAAATTACAGCTTTTATATGCCTGCATTCTATGATATAATTTACCATCAGGTTAAGTGGACTACCTACATTAATGTACTAATGAGTGCGGTTTATTTTGGAAGATGGATTATTGTCCAGTTTTGTTACCTTTCTAGACAATTTCCCATATTGCAATCAAGTCATTACCCAATTTTGGGAGACTTCTGAAATAGATTTAATGTGTATTATGTTTAACTTTATACATTTGAGCAACGTATTCCTCTTTTTCCCCAGATCATGTACAGAAGCAGCGGAAGCAGTCATTCTGATACAGCCCTTAAACATAAGAAATGGTCCCATTCATACTAAATCAGGTTTTGGCCTTTCTGTGGAGACAATCAATAAAGTGATGGGATTCTCCTTTTGTTGCATGCTGTTAGCATTAGAAATTCACACAGGGATACAGCTTAATGCTTGCTTACTTGGCAAATGTGATTAAACTCTGACTTAGATCAAAAGAGAATGAGAATAATTGCGTGGTAGAGGAGACAAGGCACGGTATGAACTACACAGATCCTGTAAAAGAGCACATGGAACTGTGAAATACGTGAAAGCTCAGATAAGGGCAACGCTTGAAATTATCAAGTACAAGGGGAAAGCTTAGTCTGGGATTCACATCGTTCTGAAGAAAGGTTTTGTTCTTTTGTCTGGTTTACTTGCCCTTGTTTACAGGGTAGAAGGTTGACCTTTGCTTGGTTGAAGAAGAAGGTAATGTTTCTGTTTCAGGAAGGAGGATGTACTCCTTAAGCAAGGAATTCTCCTTCTAGTTCATCTGATCAGGTTCATCGGACCTAGAAATGAACTGTTTGTGTGTTATGTTCCCATCCAGCACGACTCTTTCTTTATGCTACTCCAGCTTCTTCTGTCTTGGAGCTTAAGCCAGAGAGCTTTATATCCACATGGGCATCTAGATCTTTTGAAAACTGGTGAGAAATCTTTTCTCTTTGAAAAGACTGGTTGACATCACATGGGTCTTCTCTTCAGAGCTACACTGCGAGGATACATGTCTAGGACAGAGGAAATCAGATGTAGGTTTGTGGTTTTTTATTTGTTTGTTTGGGTTTTTTTTTAATATTACAGTTGGGCAGAGGAGGTGTAGTTCATTGAGAGCTGCAGCTTTGTTCCCAAAAGTGAATGACCTCTGAGATTTTTTTCATGGTAAATCTCAATTTTGTTGGAGAAAGCAGTTTTAAATGTTTGGGTGTTCTCTTATGCTTATGGGAATGAATAGAGGTTGGGTGACAGTGGAAATTAGTTACTAGAGGAAGAACGGGAAGGAGTGGAGGTAAACTTGCAGAAAAGGGAAATTATTACACTCCCTGAAAATGGCAGAGAGGTGATGTAAATATCCCACATAAATGTCTGCAGACAAAACATACCTGGGACAGGCAAGGAAATTAAAAAGCGAAGCACAACAGAAGAACACACATGCAACTCTTAATTTTAGAAATCTTGTGACTATGTTGTATGCAGCTGTCTGTGGTTCACTGGACATGTATAAAGAAAGGATTATTGAAACAACTTCTGTACAGCGACTTTGGGAACGACTCCAGGAGTGGATATTATGTCTTCAGAAGACCCATGTCCCTAGGCCTAGGATTCATCTTTCATAGAGAGTGACCTATGGTTGCTTGCTGCTAAGGTCATCAAATTTCACATTGCCAGCGTTTGTTTTAGAGAAAAAACATTTTCAAAAGCTTTATTCAACACGCAAAAACCTTCTGCTTAAGCTTTCAAACTGTCCTCTTTGTTTTGAGACCAATAGCTTTATTGATATAATAATGGGTTTTTTGACAAACTAATCCTAACTGATTTATTGGTTCTATTGATATAAATATTGTATGAGAACAAAGGAGAAAATTTTGTGGATTGAAGCTTGTTCAGTGTCCGCTTCAAGGCAGATACAGAGGGAAAAAACTGTGTTCTAGATTGTTCTTTTTTAGGGCTTCTTTTCCTTTTTGGTCACAATTAACATTTTAGGATACTCTTGTAAATAGGAGGATAATTTTGTAAAAACAGAAATGTGCTTCTGTAGCAGAATCTCCCAGAGTCAGAAGATGTACCTGGCTATTCAGAAGGAAGTCCCCTCTCCATCCTTGGAGGTTTCAAAACCTGCCTGAATAAGCCCTGACCAACTTGGTCTGATACCGCAGCCGACCTTGCTGTTAGCAGTACTTTGTAGAGAGACCTCTCGAGAGCCCTTCCAACCTGAATTATTTTATGAACGAACAATCAACAGCATTTGAGAACATGTGTATATTGCATTTGTTAAATAAGGCAAAACTGAGGTTTTCCTAAATGGTGTCTGGATGTAATATACAGATGTCATTATGCTGTAATATGTCATTACTCTGTGTATGAATAACAGATTGTAATAGAAGGACAATTCTTTGTGGGTAAAAGTCATTGAAAGTTTTGCCATCCACAGAGGGGAGGTTCAGAATTCTCATTCACAATTCATGAGTCATATTCTCTATTGCCTTCTGCTTTATGGAGTCACTGTCCCTGCGCACAATGGGCAGAAGACATTTTATCAAATCAGATTGGGCCTGGATGTTTTTCATTGTGCTTTCCAAGGACATTGCGGGTAAGAGGCACAGAGAAGGATGACTCATGTTTCTCCCCTTCTCACTGATTTGCTTTGTTTCAGAGACCCTTCAAAGAAGGGTGTATGCTGTGGTGGGAAGAACTGATTCACCAAACGAATGGTGTAGACTTCAGTGTCTCCTTGCTGTTATTGCAGATCCATGACATCCATTTCTGACATCTGCTTGAGATTAATGAATTAAATACCTAAATTTGGGAATGGATAGCTATAGGAATGTTGATGTTTTCCCAAAGATTTGGGGAGCTGATGCGTTAAATAACTTAATTAAATAGTGAATACACTTTTCATTTATATAGGTATCAAAACGTCAGTCTGTAGTCGCCTGTTTATTTACACAGTTGTCTGTCTGTCTCTTGAACATCAGGATGTATTAAAGATTACTGGGGACATATGGTGTGGGAAGGAAGATGCTTATGTTTGTAGGCTATCCATCATTTATTTACAGAGGCTATATTATCTTTTTTTTTTTTTTTCTTCCTACAGAGTCTTTCTGTGTAATGCATATAACCCAACATGCTGTAAGTTGTAGTAGAGGTTACATATAATTGAGACTGAACAAACAAAACAGAAAAGGAGACGAGGCTGGTTTTTTAATGACATATCTGTTGTGGGAATGCATATCTATTGGGAATCTTTCTAACGGGCTTAAGCCATCTAGACAGCTTTGGCTGTAATATATTTTATAAATTAGAAATAACCACAACCAAGAGTATAGACTGTATTTCTCACATTACCACAGTATCTATTTATACTGTGAAACAATCTTTCGGTGTGCAAAACACAAGACAGATTTGTCATTTAAAGTGATAAAATCTGAGTGCTTTATTTGTGAGCACCATTGAAGTGCAAAGAATAAATTTAGGTTTATTACTAAATAGCTTGCCATACTTTCTAAGATTTGCCATTCTGTCAGTAGGATTTGCCGTTCATAACATGATACGCTGCTAAGCATAAACTTATGAAAATTTTTCGTAATTGGAAACTCAGTAGCTTTTTTTTTAAAGATTGGAACAGTTGTTGTACTGTTATTTCCTTACGTTATTATATGAGAACAGTTTTCTTATTGGGAGGAGTTGCTAACATTATGAACACTAAAGCGCTAAAAACGTTTTCAGAATTTTTACGCTGTGCAAGGCTGTGCTTTAAGAGTCACTGTCTAAAGGCATAAAAGTTCTGTGGTTATTTTTTTTTTTTTTTTGTTTTGGATGTAAGACAGCTAGAGTTGTTGGGCTTGATATACATTTTATTGCTCTCGATATTTTAATTCAATCTTTGCTTAGAACATTGAACAAAAACCAAATAAAGTTGGTGTTAGGTTCAGCAAGTGTAATTGAAAAGTTATAAATAGAATTGCTTTCTGAATGACACATTGTATAGTAGCATGCTGGATGTTTGACAGTATCATATAAAATTCAAACATTGTGTATAATGACAGCTTAACGCTGAACTTCTGAGAAAAGAGATATTAAAAAAGGAAGGAAGAGTGGTGATGTAGCTTGTGTCCGAAGGAAAGGGCCACAGCCAGGCCCCTGAATACTGCCATGTTTGCACATACATCCATGTATACGTCAAACTATGACAGACAAATCAGCCAGTTTTTAAGATGTTTTCAATATTGAGAAACAGAGGACTTTTTAGATGATTTGTGGATATATGAAAATGGTTAATTTTCAACAAATGGTGAGGAAACACTTTTTGAGAAACTTAGAATTTTGAAAATTGTCTGCATTTGTCAATATCTGTGTAATTGCTGCAGTTACGTAGCCCCCTTCCCAAAATATCTAATTGTCTCTTAAATCTGTAGTAAATATTGTTATTACTTTCATTCTTTTTATCTTTCTTATTCCCTTCTCTGGTAAGTTTCTGGAATGAACGAACTGGTAATTGAAATGTCTAGAGTTCTGAAATTTCTCATAACCTGTCAGAAGTATTCTTAGATGAGATGAAACCTTCAAACAAATGACAACTTGGGCAGTCCTGAAACACCTGTGGCAGCATGTTGCACACATGAACTGCAGGGTGTGCTGAGGGGATTCTGGTGTAGAGCACTGCCCGATGTTGTCAGTGCAGCTTCATCAGCAGTAATGAGGGTGCCCTTCCTCATGCCAGCAGTATTTGGTGTCTCGCCTTCCCCATGACATTTGGTATGAGTTAAATAGTGGGAAGTCCTGCTCAATACTTTACTTAGGCCTGTGAGATGTTTGCCCAGGCTTTGATGCATCACCTGCATTGTAGCTTTCCAGGGCTAGGCGGCCAGCAGTGTGAAGTTCACATCAAGAGTTTTCTTTGGCTGTAAATGGAAGTATCAAAAAATTAACAATATAAAAGATGACTGTAGCCTGCAGAATAACTATATCAATGTTCCTGTTGCCTAAAAGCGTTTAGCGTATACCACTCTCAACTGCAATGTCTAATGCATTCTTTAGAGACAAAGCAGTGACTGAACTTTTCATAACTCCAGCCACTGAATTCAGAGCTCTCGGGGCTGATGACTCGATTTCTGCTTTAATTTTAGAGTGAGACAGGAATCAAGTTAAGAGGGGGGTTCCTAATGCCAGTAAGAAATCTTCAATTAGACAGCGTTGTCAGAAGGTTACGGAAGACCATGTAAACATTTGTATAAATTCAGTTTTTTGTTAATGACCTTTTGTGCAATAGCCATCAAGCAGATGTAGTCCGGATGGGTTTGTGCTTTCCCTGAATTGGAAAGCTACGTGGAATTTCTCTTATCCTGACTCTCTGGATGCCTCCTCCTCTTACGCCTAGACCTATGCAAAAGAACCAAACCACTTGGTCCCTCTTTTTACATTAAAACCTGTCTTCAGAGTATCAGGAGGACACAATTGCTTACTTTATTTCAAGAGACTGCTTTAAAAAGTACTCTTAAGGCCCAACAGGAAATGTTACTTTTGCTGGATTTTTTGTAGAGCTGTGTAGCCCAAACAGTGCCTGTTACAAAAATATAGTAAAAAGTATGTTGATATGAATGAACATTTTTGTTATGAACCTGTGTCAAAGACCTAACAAGTATGGAACCTGAGATTCCAGGGAGTGTCCTTGTGAATCGCTGCTTCAGCAATGTCGTGGTTTATAGTTGCAGGAAGGATTTATAGTTGAAGGAGGGATTGAGAAATTATTAGTGACTCTTGCAGTCAACATATGTGCATCTGAAACAAAGGAAAGTCTGTTTGGGTTGGTTGCCTGCCTATGGTGAGTAAGAGTCAGTTTGTAGTGTTGTAGTTAAAGAGTGGACAGATCCATTCTGAGACAGTATTGTAGTTTGGCACTATAATGGTTTAGAGCAGAAGGGATTGGGAGCAGGTAACCCTTGATAAAACATTGTAAAAAGTTTCCCCTGAGTAATCGATATGTATTTACTGCCTTAATTTTGTCTCAAGTGTTTTTTGGCACATTTCCAAAAGTTCATCTCATCTCATTTTTTAGATCTCCTTTATTTCCCAAGTGCCTGTCTGATTTATATTGAACAGTTTTGCGAAAAAAATAGAATCCCAAGTCCACATGCCACAAATGAAAAATTTAAGACAAAAGATTTTAGTGAAGGAAGAAGGAAGGAAAGGAGAGTTTTAGTAATACGGCAAGGGGAAAAAAATCGAATTTATAAACCATTTCAAACTTAGAAGTATAGGAATACGTTTATTAATTTACTGTCAAATTGTTACTTGAAGTGTTATATCAGCATTGGGACCCAGGAGGAAAGACAGCTAATGGCATCACCATCGTGCTGCGGTGAGGAAACTCAGGGCGGTACAGTGGAGCCCGCAGCGGGGAGGAAGGAAGCTGCCCTGGATGGGAGCTCATGCATCTCACTTCCCCACTGGAGGAAGGGACTGAAGCGTGACTCTCCTGAGGCAGCGTATCTTGCATTGCTGCCAAATCTACTGCTTTTGGCAGTAGTCTCTTTTATGAGTTGTCTATCATCCTACCATTTTTTCAGGTTTTTGTATCACCAGTGTGAAACAACAGATTTCCCCCTCCTCCTTTTGTAATCTTGCCCTCGCTGCCTGTTTCGAGGCTGCTATATGAGCAACGTGCCTGTGCTCATCGTTGCTGCCCAGTGACGAGAACTTGTCCCTTTGTCACCCTCCCTATGTGCTGGATGGGGTCCATTCAGCTCAGCTTCTTCCCTGTCCTTTTTCTGGGGAAGATAGCTGTCAGGTTCAGGTGCCAGAGCATGTGTTAGGATATAGGTTAACTTGTACGGCTGTGCAATGTGCACCAGTCTGTGTGTGTGTGTATCACCCATTTAGTAACCATGCCAAGGGCAGACTGGCACCTAGCCATCACATTGGCTACTGTATGAATTTCAAATATTGCTAGGTAGGAGCACGGCTGCTCAATGTCCTTTAGTCAGGTCTCAGGCTAAAGCCGTGCTCTAGCCCTTAAGCATTTCGCGAAGCTGCCAGGGCTTCTGTGATTGTCTTTGAAACTTGTTTTGACACACATACCGTATTCTTGTAAAACATCAAGATACAAGTTCAGTATTTGTTTCAGCAAACAGGAGAATTGAATTCTCTCTTCGTTAGCAGTGCATGAAACAGTGTCTGCTGGTTGGTTCAGGGCTTTGATTTTTATTCTAAGCCCAGATGAAAATATTTGCATAAGTCCTACAGTAGTCCTTTGTGGGGGCTTTTTAGTTCTTCTCACCCCAGTTAATACTGCAAACTTAAGAAATCCTCTAAAATTAATCCCTTCCATTATGCCTGTTACTGAGCATTACGAATGTGAGAGAAAGATCTAGAAATTGCAGCTAGTGCTGCTTTCCAACAGGCTGTGAAGCTGCAGTTATTATTTGTGTGCCGTGTGTGTGTGTGTGTTTATCTCTTTTGGCTAGTGAGACCTTCCACGTTTCCCCATTTTTATTTCCCCTCTCCACACACTCCTTCCCAGCTGCCGTAACCAGCGCAGCACTCGCCCTCTGGCCAGTATGTGGAAAAGCTGTTTGTGAGGCTGCTGGTAATGCCTCTCAGTCCACCACTAGACAGGACACACGCAGAGATGCTTGGCATCTGCGCTCCGGCTCGCTAGCTAGCAGCCTGCTACCACCTGGTACCCTCTGGTCCAGAGTTTGCTGCTGTACTTGGTCCTGAGTACTCTGCAAAGAAACCCTCCCTGGGCCAAACGCATCCCCAGAGCAGCTTCTGCTGCGCTGTTGTAAAAAAGGATACGTTTGGCGGGTTTGTGCTTTGCACTGCTGGAGAAGCAGGACTTTGAATAATATTTATTGTTGTTTTTTTCGTTGAAATTCTACTTACAGCTGTAGCTACACCTCTCAGCCTGCACGGAAAATATCAGTGATTTCTTAGTTTTTCTTTTTTCAACACAGCGGGATCCCTGATCTCCTCCCCAGGAGCCACAGTGCTTGGGGTTATCTTGTCTCCTGCTCTCAGTATGACAGGGGAGTCTACACATGCCGAGTGCCCCATACAAAGGGTAGAAGCCCTTACTGAGACAAGGCCTGAAGGATCTGGAGGTTGAAGAGGGAGGCTTTTCACTCAACACACTTTTATTTTATTGTAATTGATATTTATTTTACTTGGAAAACATAAGTGAATTCCCTTTTCTCTAGTGCCTGTTTTTGTTTATTTACTTTCTGTTTCTGTGTTAAGTAGTAGGGTGCCTGTACAGCATTTGTTTTTAATTGTGGGGTTTTAATATGTTTTACTGTTGAATATAAACAACAGCCCAGTGTCTCTCCAGTTTAGAAACTTGGCCATCCAGGCTGTCACTGGGATCCTTTCATAAGCCACATCCTTCCCAGTCTTCTGTGATTAATTTTTAAATGCTGGGTCCAGTGCACTGTGAGTTCTAGAGTTGCATTTGTTAGAGAAGCCCTTTTGCATTCACTGAGAAAGTGCTGTTGCATTTGGACGTTATTTCCTGTTACCCTCTCTCCTGCTTTAGCCCGGTGTGGAATCTATTCAGAGACATGTTTTCTGAAGTGTGATAATAGGTATATAATAGCCAGAAATTACCAGGCTGCTTGGCTCTGTACATGTGTGTATGTGTGGTTTCATAAGCAAAGTCTGTATTCATCCTAAGGTGGTTTCTGCATTATGACTGCATGGTAATCAGCGTAAAATCAGGACAGGATGAGACGAGCACTGTCTATGCAGTAGTCAGTGGATTTTGAGTTAATTTCCAGTTGCCACACATGTAGCTGTTCTTAATATCTTTTGGTGACAGCTTTTATAACATTAGAGGTCAGAGTGAAATTGTTATCTGTTTCATCCTTCTAAAAGCATACAGATGTAACATCCTTTGGACCAAATCCAATCTCTCTTTCCC
>NW_010130376.1:35519-43206 GCF_000699245.1 Pterocles gutturalis
GAAAGTATGAAAAAACATCACAGTGACAGTGTTGAGGTGTATGGGATAGGTGCAAGCAGTAGAGAGCTGCTAACTTCCATGGGAGCTATTTTCACAGTGCTGTGTTGAAGGTGTTGAGAAGGTTGACAGTAGCAGTTGGTGAGCCTGCAAGCATAGAAATTACTGGCCAGTGCCCCAGCACAACATCTACATAGCAGGCATGGATATGTCATAGCTCCACAGCTGTTCCACCCCTCCTGTGATATTACATATGGTGCATGAAACCTATCCAATCTCTGCGTTGAGCTTTTCTTCCTCAGGGGGAGTATCATTGAGCTCTCTGACCCAGCAGCCTCAGTGTATTTTTTTTTGGTCAACTTTAACAATGTCCTGATCTCACATTTGATAATTCTGCAACTTTGGACTAAAAGGCTGAGTGATACTAGTTATTGTCCTCCTTTCTTTTTGTGCCTCACTGACACCTTCATATTTTTCTTTCTCAATCTGCCTTTAAAATTTTTTAAAATGAAAAAAAACCCTACCCAAACTGACTCAGAAGTTGTATATATATGATAACTTTCTCTGTTTTTTCTTATTACTAATATTATCCAAATCAGGTTACCCAGCTGGAAAAAAATGTTACGGGAAAGCACGTTGCTGAGTAGAAGCAGGTGATTATATCCATGCAAAGTAGTTAACAGCCACACAGAGTGCTAGAAATTATTCTTTCAAAGGCCCAAGAGGTTATTCTCACTTATATTTGTTTGATGCTCAGCTGCAAAAAAGAAATTTCTCCACTTCTCTTTGAATAACCTTTTTTTTTCTGGAATGTCATGGCTGCATGTCACCTGCTATAGCTAGGTTTGTCTAACTTCTTGTCAAATCAGGGCTTATTTGTACAAACCTAATTTTAGGGTTTTATTTTCTACATAAAATGTAAGAGTTGGGTTTTCCCCTTTGATTTAATTTGTCAGTATCGTGTAGCATTTCTGCCTCCATCTCTGTATCCATTTCTAGTCAGTTTGTAGATGATGGCACAGATTTGACGTTTGGGTTTTTTCATGACGTTTAGGGAACAAAAACAGGGTGACAGTCACTGGCTGATTGGTATGATAGGAGAGAGGTCAAATTTAGGACCAACATCACTTTGTGTAAAAGCAAATAAAATATCACATTTTTATCTATTTGTGGTATGCTGAATTTGGACTTTGGTATACAAGCTAATTGGAGATAGAAACACTTGATAAAAAGGCTATGATTTGAACTCAAATATAACCCATATTTCAGGAATTACAGAAGCAATTTTTTTCATCACTATGGATGCAAAAAGTATGGATGTATAACAATGTGAGGTCCCAGTAGGTGCATAAATACTAAAAGTCTTCCGAGAAATAATTATTTTCACGTTTCAATAATTTTAACAAACTGATGGCACTAAAGTTCTGTAATTTTTATATAAATACAAGATAAGAAAACTTGTGGTTTTAATCTCCAAATATAGTTTGTCCTAATGGTGTAAAAATAATACCAGAAGTTTCTGTTTCTTACAGGGAAATTTATACTATGTACTGCCACAGAACCAGAAATTCTGCTACACCATGAAAGCAGATTTTAACCTGAGACCAGCATCAGACAATCATTCTTTGTCTTTCTCTTTATTTAAAATATACAGGAAGTGTGATTTGGTTTAAGGATTAGAGACCAATTTAGGTTTGAAGTACTAGAGTAAATAGTTTTTCTGTTGGCTTTATATGAGTTACACTGAACCCTCATCCAGTTGTCACAAGGATAAATCAAGCTAATGTAAAGTAATCCTTTACTTATACCATACAACACTTTTTAATATTTTTCTGTACTGTAGTCAAGTCCTGGAGAGTAATTCGTTAAAAGAGGGGAGCTAGTGACAGAGCTATGAATTCTCTGTGGAATTAGGAATTCGTCATTAGATTGTCTATATTAATATTTCTAGGAAAAGTAGTAATTTCTTGAGATAGAGGTAAGAAGTGAATTAAAACAAAAAGAAAAACCAAAAAAAACACAAAAAAAATGCCAACATGAACTTTGAGTCACCAGGGATGACACTCAACTGCAAAGGCTTCCCACATGTTGTGGGTAATTCAACTAATAGATTATTGAACTTGTTGCAAAACCAGAAGCTTTTGCCTTGGGATTGGTCCAGAAGAAAGAAAAGATGTAAAATGCACCATATTTTGAAGCAGCATCTGCATAAACTCTTGCCTGTTAATTACAGGGTAGAATCACTTTAAATCCAGTTTCACTCAAAGATGCCGGCTAATTCTTAAAAAAGAAAACCAGAAATGATGTTTTCTTGAATCACTTAGTGATACCAAAACACAGATCAGAACTATAATTTCTCTTTGTCAGTAATAGATAAAATACAGATAAAAGCTATTGTAGAATATGAATATTAATTTGTTAACCATATTGAAAAACCCTTCTGACCACTTAACCCTGTGTTTTTGAAGCAGTATTCTGGGAAGGAGCTGATTGAATCCCATTAAATTAAATGAGAGTCAAATGACATTCTGTATGGACCTCTTTGAAAATTTGAGGTTTAGTTCTTTATTCTGATTCCTTTCAAACTATTGTAGAAGACTTTCATGTATTTAGTGGACTTTCAAAGGCAGACATATATAGTGCAGTTAAAATACTACAATTTAGTACTTGCACCGCCTAAGTTGTCATTTCCCACAGAGTAAAAGAGTATAGTTAAAACATGTTGTTTTATTTGATGTTGCAAGATTTAAGGCTTCTACTTGTTCACAGTGTAACTGGTGAAAACTTTATTGCCTGTTGTCAAAAAAATAATTTTAATTTAATTTTTGAAACTTGAATCTAAATCTTAGATCATACTTCCTTTATAATTACACACACTTATTGGAACAGCATATGGTGAAAATATATAGAACTTTGTGATATAAAAGAAAATAAGAGAAATGCTAGGCTTTTACATTGATTGCACCTGTATGAGGGCTTTATAAGCTTACAATTTCAATCATTTATAGGTACAGACTCAACATAGCTGTAACATAACTAGTACTGCAAAGCTTTCTTTTTTTTTTTTTCATTTTTTTTCTTAAAATGATAGGCAAAGCAATTTTCAACAAATGTCTCCCAGTAGGCTGTCATCATGGAAGGCTTGTAATGTTGCATTTTAACCTTGGCACTGGCGGCTCTCCAGAAATTATTTCGTTTATGCCAAACTGTTCTGCACAAGGCACTTGCTCTTCTACTATATGGGAAAATAATAGACTTTAGAACTTAATATTCCTTCCATCTTCCCATTGTTTTATCAGATCTGTTTCATCCATGTTCTTCTATGCTTATGACGATATAGCAAAAATGAAATAGCAACATGTTCCTTTCTTTCTTGGCTTGATCTCAGTTTCATTATGGAAGGAAAAATTTGAAAACTCTCATGTGATTTAGGTGCCTAATTGCCATTTGTACCTTTCAGAATATTTAGTGTCAGAATTTGATCATTACGAGGATAAATTCTGCTTCATTATAGCCAAGCTGTTTTGTCTTTATTAGTTTGGTTTGTTTTTAAAGTCATATACACTCTAGTGCAGGAACTCAGGTGGCAATGTTACTGCCTTCTGTAAAATCTTTTTTATTTGTTGTTTTATATATATCCATTAATCCGGTAGTGTGGGCTAAGAGCTTTTTAAAAAAACCTCGAAGATAAATGATCCCTTAAATTAAGCCTGATTGTAGATTTTATTCAGGATCAAGTAATGAATAAGCTGGTGTTCAGGTCTGGTAGCTATAAAGCTTCATAGAATCTCTGTGCCCTATTTCTTAAAACTTGCACTCCTGAAATCCCAGCAAGCTGATTTGGAACAGAAGGTGTACATTTTAGCTAATCGCTGCTGTGGGGTGTAGTTGTCCTGTGTGACTAGATGGAAGATACATTTTGGGTTAAATTAATAAAATCTTGATTTAATCTTCCCATGTGATCTGCATTTCTTTATCAGTAAACTCTGTAATAACTTATAGGTAGAGAAGAGCAGGTATTTGCATAAAATTTTGATATCCCATACATATGAAAACTACAGTGGTAGACTAGTTGGCAGTACTTCGCATGAATTTTCTCATAATGAAAATGCAGTTTTGAGTTATTCCACAACTCAAAAAATCATAATTTCCAAACTCTTAACAAGTAACCTCTTGCTCTGTCCTGTGCAAGGTAGTCTGAACTGCAGGATGGTAAAAATAATGGCTTCAGAGAAGACTGTGCTGGTTAGGACTGTTATTGCTCCCATTGTGACATGGAGTTTGTGTCTGTGTTCTTGCAGATCTTGTCGGAGACAGTATTTAGAGGAAAGATCTTGCCTACAAATAATGCTCTGTCTTAGAAATTGGTCCTGTTCTTGAAACTGTTGTCATATCACATTGGCTCAAGCAGCCAGTATTTTCAGCTCCTTCTTCTACTGGATTATTTTTTTTTTCTTTTTCATTTTTTTTTTTTAAGCTCTCTCTTTCTAGAAGGGGAAGTTTCAGTCATACATTAAATGATTCCTAGTTTGAGAGTGGTTTTCCACAAACCTTGTCTCTGAATTGGAGAGACATGGATTTCATGGGTGGCCCACTCAGTGGATAAGGAATTGTCTGGATGGTTGCATTCAGACAGTTGCGGTCAACGGTTTCGTGTTCAAGTGGAGACCGGTGACGACTGGCTTTCTGCAGGGGTCGGTACTGGGAACAGTGTTATTTAACATCTTTGTCAGAGACGTGGACAGTGGGATTGAGTGCACTCTCAGGAAGTTTGCCGATGACACCAGGCTGTGTGGTGTGGTGGACATGCTGGAGGGAAGGGATTAAGAAGAAAATTTTTGCCATTAGGAAGAATTTTTTTATTGCTAGGAAGAAATGTTTTCCTGTGAGGGTGGTGAGGCAGTGGCCCAGGTTGCCCAGGGAAGCTGTGGATGCCCCATCCCTGGAGGGGTCCAAGGCCAGGCTGGATGAGGCTTTGAGCAACCTGGGCTAGTGGGAGGTGTCCCTGCCCATGGCAGAGGGTTTGGAAGTCGGTGATGTTTAAGGTCCCTTCCCACCTAAACCATTCTAGGATTCAGTGAGGTGGAGCACTGACCTCGGAGTCACCAGACTATATTCCATTCTGAATTTGGCTATTAACCAATTTATAATTAGGTTCTTTTTAAGCATAGGTCAAATTTGTTGCAGAAAAGCCAAATACTGTTTGCTTAAGTACTTAAATATGGACAAGGAAGCCTAATTTGAAGTTTCCTTCTCTAGAAGTCTTGACCTCTGTGGTTTCTCTAGTTTTATTTCCTTCCCCTTCAGTTTCCAGTATTCAGAGACTGAGCTACACATAATTTACCCACTGTAAAGACAAATATTTGCAATCAGTCTGTTTGCTTACTGAGGTTACTGATGCCATTTTGTCCAGTATTTTTTGTGGTTGCAGTAATGGAGACATAAAATTGTCTTAAAACGAGGGCATTTCATAAGGGTCAAAGCACTGGCTTCTGTGGCCAGAATATTTCAAGCAATACAGGTGAAAAATACCCAAACAAACCAAAACATAACTCATGAACAACATTCCAGTGCTGAAACCTTATGCTATCTAATAATTCACAGAAAGATTGTGTTACATTTCTGAAGCGTGGGAACAAAGAAATTAAGAATAGAATTCACAAGCACCCAAATTTTCCAAAGGTGCCCTTCTGAGCTTTAATAAGTGGAAAATTAAAACCATTTTTAGCAAAAATAGAAAGGAAAGGAGAATTCTAGATTTATGATTTATTTATTTATTTATTTATGATACTTCACACATTTTATAGTTAGAGTATTTCCCTTTCAGTCTATTTCTTTTATGTCAGTGTGTGTTTGGTTCCCCTACGTGATTTCTACTGCCTAAAGAGTATAATTCGCCAAATATGGTGGGGGAGAAAGGAAAAGTTTTGCTAATAAGAATCTCACATAGACTATTAACTTAAAACTTCCAGGAGGCATTATTAGTTGCAGGGATAAGGGTCAGGTCTCTTTGTGGATATATCTTCTGTTGGCTTTCAGCCTAACAGCTTTAGGGGACATTAGCTTGGAACTGAGCAATATAAGCAGAAACAAGTCTGTTGCTGCTGCCTGGTGGGAGCTCACAGATGCTTGTAATAAAAATTGTTAAAAATTGTTTCATTAGTTTGCAAAAAGCAGATTTCTTGGAATACGGTACCTTCTTTTGCCAGGAATATTTGATTTCTTTTATGTTCTGTATATGACAAGCGCAAGCAGAAGCTAGCTCACGATTAATTATGGTGATATATAGGACTTAAAATGAGCACTCAGCATTTTTCTATTTGCATACTGAAAACAAAAGATAATTGGGTAGAAAACAATACGACATTTAATACAACTGTTCCTTGAAGTGGCACATTTTTCCAAAAGATAAAGAGATCTCAACCTTCTAGAGTTACATAATGTCATAGAGATATAAGTAAAACTAATCAGATATGCCACGTGCCCTCATTTTGTAAGTGCAATAGCTCATTTAGCTGTTAGCAAAACCTTGCTTAGCGATGCGTCAATAATTAGAAACTGTCACTGTCTGTATATGAATAACACTTTTTCTCCATCTTACTATTTTGCTATTTGGAAAAAAAAAAAATCACATATCACATTTCATTTGTCCTGGAGTACAAATGTAGTTGGACACTTCAAGATGTCTATGCAGAATTTTTAAAATATCACAAAGTGTAGAATTTTTATACTTGCAATTACAAACATGTATTTGTATCCAGTATGCATATAGGAAGGGTTGCTCTTGAGGTAACATATCTGCAAAGCAGCTTGCTCTATGTAGTGTTTAATTAGCATATTTAGTTTTCATACAATTGAAAGCATGTATTTTAGAGTTGAAAAATATGTTGTTTTCTTATTTTAAAGGAATATTTGCACTTTAACCTGCTTAGAAGGTCAATAGCAAGCCGTTTACTGTTGACTTTTTAGCAGACAGGCTTCTCTGAGCTCATAGCTGTTCATCGATTAGGGGGAATGGACGCAACAAAGGACACAGTGAAGTTGTCAGTCAGTAACTGTACTGCCAGAAATCATTATAACACTGTGAGCATGGGCTGCAAACAACATGGACAATCTTGCTACATGATAGTGTTTCAGAATCCTTTTCTTTGCAGATCAAAAGAGCATCTTTGCAAACCTACCCTGTTACAGATCACCTTTTATGAGGACACAATCCCTCTGTTCTCCCCGTTGTCTTTTATGTGCAGTAGCACTTTGTGCGTAGCCTTCTTCACTGGTTCTGCTGCTGCCTTTCAACTGAGCAGCAAAGGAGGGACAATATGTATGTACAGATTTGGAGTCAGGCACTTTGCATGAAACTTCTTCAAATTATGTTTGGAAGGTTATCCTGTTCCTTTTAAAATTTGTTACATGTAGAAAAGAATCTCATCTGAACTGTTGTTAAAATGGGCAGATTCAAAGCTACTCTAAACTTTCCAGCAGGTCTGTGACAGTGATACACAGGTGTTAGTGACCTGCCTGTGGACTCCAGTTAGAGTAGGTGGGGGAGTCTCCCTTTTCTTTCAGAGAGATGTGTAAGTGGACAGTGCTGAACGTTTTTTAAATCCATTTTTTAGTGCTCAGCTGGGCCGTGATCTTTCATTGGCGGGATCCTTACTCATCAGTGTAAAAATAGTGGGGAAAGAGGAAG
>NW_010130376.1:43237-45702 GCF_000699245.1 Pterocles gutturalis
ATTGGGGTGAGTCTGAGCTGTCTTCTTCCACTGAAAATGATGATGGTGCAAAGATCTCGTTGCCCAAAGTCTAGATGAATCAAAACCCAAATGACAATTAGATAACTCAGCTAAACTGAGATAAAACCATTTCTCTGGGAGGCACATAAAGCATAGAAAACTCTCCATGCTGGGAAGAGAACAATGCAGAGCTGATTTAGGATATTTACATCTATTCAGACTTGTAAACAATAACCCTTAAAAAGAAATTGTTGACACTATTTTTTCAGTCTACTCACTGTAGCCATTGCTCTGTGAAGCAGTTTATTTATACCCATATGAACCCCATATACACCGAAATGTACTGGGATAACTCCAGAAGTTATTTGTAAGCTAGTTCTCCATACAGCAATTCACATTACTTAATGGTAGCACATTCAGAGAGTATATTGTACTACTTCTCCAAAGGAAGAATTGGCTCCCTATTCACTTTTGTGTCCCTCAGGCTGCTCACAAAGATTTAGGAAGAGATACAGCTAGCCTCAGATAGTGCTACAGAAGTGTGGATCACCTAAGGTATATTTCAGACAGTGTTTACCTGTAAATATCTGGGGACTGCACAAACTTTAGCTGACACTAAACCAACACTAAAAAATTTGGTTTTAGTATGTAAACTAACAATTTCCAGTTCTTTCTTTAATGGAAATCTAAAATAATGAAATAATAGTGTAGGACTTGAGAAATTCCCAGTACAACCTGCTCACCTGCTCCAAATTCGTACTGTCTCCAGGCCAGTGGGATTTCAAACCTCGATTCAAAGACCAGCTGCTTGAATTTATAGGAAATGTATTAAAGGTGCATGATGTCATGGGCTCACAGGCATGCACACATATATACATTAATAATTGGATGACTGTAAGAATATGGATCTTTGTCTCAGATTGTTCCCTGACACCCAGTGCCAAGACATTCATTCCCACACGTGGGCTCTGGAGGGGAAATTTCCTTTCCCTCCTGCTGCGTGTAGCAATACAAGAGAGGTGCTATTTGTTATTCGCCATACGTAAATATTTATGGACTGTAAGAAAATACACCTGCTACTTATTGCACCATGTGAAACGAAAGCACAGAAGAGAAAATACTATAAAATAAAGAGATCCTGAAACATATTTTATCAATTACTGACAATTACTAGAAGTTAAAATAAAATTTTTCAGAGACAAGATTAAAAACAGATAGTAGTGAAGTTAAACCATGCCACTGAAGAACCTGGCTCCAAAGGCTCTACTTAGTAGAAGTCATAAGGAATTACTATAACCTTCTCTAAAATGAATGACAGTTGAGTGGATTGGAAAAGTAAACTCAACTCTGTATGTTTTCAGATATGATTATGGGTAATCCATGTAGACAAACCTGCTTGAGGAATCCCTTTTTTTACAAAGCTAAGGAGATTTCATTATCAGACTGGTATGAATTGGCATATGACTGTGCACTGCTTTATATATTAATCTGGGAGACCTCTTGGTTTAGATGGGCTGTGTCTACATTGCCTTCAGTGTGCAAACATTTGAATTAAATTTGGATTTCGGTGCCATGTAGCGTCAGTGGCATGCAAAATCATCCAGACATAAAAAAAAAAATACATCTGGAAACTTGGAGAAAAACCTTTTTTTAATGTTAAACTTGTACTGTCTTGGCTACATGATTCTCAATACCAAAACTAGCTATTTAAATAATTCAGGAGAAAATGTGCTTATTTTTATTTATGAAATATCTACACTAAGAATTCATAATGTTTACTAGGATGAAAATGGTTAGGTGAAATTAAGGTATAATGTTATAGCAAGGTATCTTCTCCGTGTGGAGTCACATAAATGAACCTTTTTTCTCCCCAGATGTTAACATGACCCATAGGTCACAGACAGCTGTTTGCTGTCTCTAAGGTAAACACAGTCATTTCCTACCCAGGGTTTCTGTAGATGGAGCTGCTGGAGGGCTGTTTTGTTGCAGTTGTTGCCATTTCTGGTAAATGTGAATAGTCCTGCTTACACTTTGTGAATAACAGGAGACAGTACTGTCTGTGTCTTGTATCTCTTCCAACGGGAACATGAATGATTGCACAGTTTCAAAATCTATTGTGCAGTAAAGGAGCAACAGTACGCTGTGATTATCACTTTCTATTGCCAGGATCACCGTGTAGACTGATTTGAAAACTTGCTTGAGTTGTTCTTGTCTCAGCTTCTAAGTGTTTGCAATGGCATGTAATAGCTTTATAGCAGTGCAGAGCTTCTGAAATGGCAAATTCCAGTCCAGGTCTAGAACTGCTTGGAATTGCCCCTGTTACAAGTATGTGATGTCTGTAACTTTCCCATAGGGAATCCTATATTTCTTACCTGTGACACGACAGAGCTCTGAGCTTTGACATCAGCTTGATTTTCTTTTCAGTAGGCTTGGTAAAGTTAAAGCTGGCTCATTGCTTCCTGCTG